>NC_064630.1:597366661-597669691 GCF_023864275.1 Schistocerca cancellata | reverse complement strand
GGAAGTTATTGTCTGTTCTACGAGATTATGGAATAGGACGCAAACTTTTTCAAGCAATTAAAGGTCTTTACATGGATAGTCAGGCAGCAGTTAGAGTTGACGGTAAATTGAGTTCATGGTTCAGAGTAGTTTCAGGGGTAAGACAAGGCTGCAACCTGTCTCCACTGTTGTTCATATTATTTATGGATCATATGTTGAAAACAGTAGACTGACTGGGTGAGATTAAGATATGTGAACACAAAATAAACAGTCTTGCATATGCCGATGACTTAGTTGTGATGGCTCATTCGATTGAAAGTTTGCAAAGTAATATTTCAGAGCTAGATCAGAAATGTAAGGACTATGGTATGAAGATTAGCATCTCCAAATGAAAGTAACGTCAGTGGGAAAGAGATATAAACGGATTGAGTGCAAAATAGGAGGAACAAAGTTAGAACAGGTGGATGGTTTCGAGTACTTAGGATGCATATTCTCACAGGATGACAACATAGTGAAAGAACTGGAAGCGAGGTGTAGCAAAGCTAATGCTGTGAGCGCTCAGCTACGATCTACTCTCTTCTGCAAGAAGGAAGTCAGTACCAAGACTAAGTTATCTGTGCACCGTTCAATCTTTCGACCAACTTTGTTGTATGGGAGCGAAAGCTGGGTGGATTCAGGTTACCTTATCAACAAGGTTGAGGTTACGGATATGAAAGTAGCTAGGATGATTGCAGGTACTAGTAGATGGGAACAATCGCAGGAGGGTGTCCACAATGAGGAAATCAAAGAAAAACTGGGAATGAACTCTATAAATGTAGCAGTCAGGACGAACAGGCTTAGATGGTGGGGTCATGTTACACGCATGGGAGAAGCAAGGTTACCCAAGAGACTCATGGGTTCAGCAATAGAGGGTAGGAGGAGTCGGGGCAGACCAAGGAGAAGGTCCCTGGATTCGGTTAGGAATGATTTTGAAGTAATAGGCGTAACATCGGAAGAGGCACCAATGTTAGCACTGAATAGGGGATCATGTAGGAATTTTATAATTGGGACTATGCTCCAGGCTGAACGCTGAAAGGCATAATCAGTCTTAAATGATGATGATGATGATGATGGTGATGATGATGATATATTCGTTGTTACCAGCTATGTTACGAGGGTAAGTCAATTATTCTCAGAAATTTAGTTACATTTTTGTTTATTTTGGCGGTACTGTTGTTTTACGTTGATGACGCATACTTTTTTCATTTGTTGTTATATCTTTGCAATTTCCAAGCTGCTAGGTTAGTTTCGTTATCGCTACCGTGCTGGGGCTGGTCCCGGCGGAGGTTCGAGTCCTCCCTCGGGCATGGGTGTGTGTGTTTATCATTAGGATAATTTAGATTAAGTAGTGTGTAAGCTTAGGGACTGATGACCTTAGCAGTTAAGTCCCTTAAGATTTCACACACTTTTTTTTGCTGCCGTGCTGTTAATCATGGCTGCTCCGATGTCTATTTCCACCAAACAACAGCAACGTTCAGTGATCTGTTTTTTTTTTTCTTTTTCTTTTTTTTGTGGTCGGAAGGCGTATCAGGGGCCGAAATTCATCGAAGACTTTCGCTACAGAACGGGAACAGTGTTTCGCCACAACGGAGTGTCTACGAATGGATTGAAAAATTCCGAAATGGTCGCACAAGTGCTACTTACGATGAAGGAGCCGGACGACCGTTTACCATCGCAAGTGAAGAAGTCATCACGTGAAAGTATTCTCTGATACGATTAACTATTGACGAAGTGGCACATCGTCTGCAAATTTGTCACGGTTCTGCCTAAGAAATCATCCACAACAGACTTGGATCTCATAGAGTTTGTGCAAGGTGGGTGCCAAAACAGCTCACACAGTTGCATATACAAAAGCGCTTGGACATCTGCAAAAATCATTTGGATCGCTAACGAAGGGGACAACTTCTTAGACAGGATCATTACTGGTGACAAAACATGTATCCATCATTACGAGCCGGAGAGTAAACGACAGAGTATGGAATGGAAACATCCAGTGCAATAAAAAGTTCAAGACCTAACCGTCCGCAGGAAAACCGATGCTTACGGTTTTTTGGGAGGCACAAGGTCCAGTACTGGAACATTGTGGGGAAAGGGGCACAACGATAAGCAGCGTATGGTACAGTGAGGCTAAAGGCTGCAATTCGAAGCAAACGCCGAGGATTGCTGTCAAAAAGTGTTGTTTTGTTGCATGACAATTCCCGTCCGCATACTGCAGCCCACACCGCTGAAACGCTCCAGAAACTCAAATTTGAAGTACAAGATCATTATTCATATAGTCCCGATCTTGCCCCCTCTGACTGTAACTTGTTTGGTCCACTCAAACAGGCATTAAGGGGCCGTCGATTTGCCTCGGACGAAGCAATGAAAGAAGAGATGCATTCCTGGCTCGCAGATCAACCAAGAACCTTCTTTTATGAGGGCATCAGGAAGCTTGTACAACTATGGACCCAGTGCGTTGAAACTCAAGGAGACTATGTCGAGCCGGCCGCGGTGGTCTAGCGGTTCTAGCCGCTCAGTCCGGAACCGCGCGACTGCTACGGTCGCAGGCTCGAATCCTGCCTCGGGCATGGACATGTGTGATGTCCTTAGGTTAGTTAGGTTTAAGTAGTTCTACGTTCTAGGGGACTGATGACCACAGATGTTAAGTCCCATAGTGCTCAGAGCCATTTGAACCATTTTTTGAACCAGACTATGTCGAAAAATGATGTTCTTGTAAGTTTCCTATTTGATTACAACACAATTTTATAACTACTTTGCGTAAAATAATTGACTTTTATATTGCTTAAATGATTCGTGTTTATGTGTTCTACACTCATACGTAATTTAATCCTACTGTTTTTTTATGGAAGTTAGTTATGCCAGATAGTGTTGTGGTGCACGAGGTTTGTGACGATTTCCCAACATCATTTTCTGAAACGCATGTTTTCCAGTGATTATTTTTAATTCCGTGGTAACATGATCTCTGATATGTTAACAGATTTTGTTTTTCCACTCATTTCGTGTTTTGAAAGATAACATCAAAAAAAATTTCTGTCTAACGTTCGTGTTTCAAATCCTTTTTCATTTAGAATTTGAGGGTAATTTTTTGGGTTTGAATATTTTTCGATTTCTTCAAGGATACTCCTTAGTGGTCCATCTTGGACAGTGATCCAATGTGTGTAATTTCCCAGTCACGACGAAATAGGCCTATAATAATAAACATTATAATCAAACACAGAAGCCACTTGCTCCCATGACACAGTATATAATACACAAGAGTATTTGGAAAATCTGTAAGTGCTCGGCTAAGCCGGTGGCGTAATATGGCCAGCAATAAAGACCAAAAAAGGTCGGCTGGGGAAATGATTCGTGCAGTGCCAAATTTTTCTACAGTGGTAGGAGGGAGAGCCATGAATAGCATAGGAAAAATCCCGACTAATGGGGGCTGAGTGTGGGAGGTCAGTTTTGTATGTTTTTACTTGAATAAGTCGAAAACTACTGCCATTAGTGAAAACGTATACCAGCACAAAATTTAAATACATTAAATTACCTACAAAAAAGTGCTGTTCATTTTTTCTGTAGGAGTAATCGTTCGTGCTTAGCGAGCGAGAGAATAAACAGATTGCGCTCGTGGTTTATGCATATCAGCCATAACGTTCCAGGTTGCATAAAACGACAGCGGTAGGAGCAGCTCAATCACTCAGTATACATTCAGAGAGTGATGAAGTCTTTTAAATGGTAGACCATACCCAGACAAGATGACAAGATAAAACCTTCCATATTTGGGTTTTTATCATACATGTACAAGTAGAACTGTCCAGATACTGGGTTTGCTTATCTGAAGGACATAAAAAATTTGATGTTATATTTTCAGTAAAGCGTAAAGCACACAAATGTACCCCTACTAGGAGCATCGCTAAAGTTGCGCTTGTCACGAAATACACACTTTCATTAGATATTATTTTCTTCCTTGAGGTTGTGTCTACAAAAATCATAATAAATCACAGTAAATAGATTTTTACAAAAAAGAAATCTCAATATAACTATAATCGAGAATTTCGTCCAGAAAAGTTTTTATGTTTATTCTACAATCTACTGGAAAACAAAATCGGATCCAGTTCTAAGTCATGCTCATTAACGCGAAAGACTAACCATCTGGAGAAAATATTTTTCGCGCTAAGCTATATTTTGAAATTAAGAAACAAATTAAGCACACTGAGACAGATCTGTAGAGCAGGGCGGTTAACAATAGTTACAAAAAAATGTCGACGTTGTACATTTTTTTCGTGTGTGATCAGGCGTTTAGTCTTAATACATAGGAGTGCCTGATTTATAGCTCACGTCACGTAATTTAAAACTAAAGCAGTGTAGACTAACCGTTTTCAGACCATGCATCTACACTTCAATACCGGACATGTTGCCCAGAGGAAAATATGTATTAATGGCTTGCACTGGCCACTTGTACTTGGAGGTACTAATTAGACTAAAACATACAACTTGCAGTAGCTATAATTATTAATCTAAAAGTGATGAAAATACTGATGTAATGTTGTTCAATACACGGTCATCAGTTCCCAACAGAAATGCGTACACTTAATCTCGTTACATCCTGTATACAAGGGCGTGCTGAAAACTAATGGCTCCGAATTTTTATGTGAGAAATCCTAAAGCTTTTTAAACAAAACAAACTTTATGAACAGTATACTTTTTTATTCTTCATATCTGCATATTTTTTTCTCAACACAGTCACCCTGGCGACGAACACATTTCTCCCAACGAGAGACCAGTTTTGATAGCGTCACTACAGAATGTTTGACATCGTCGACGGAGCCAGAACTTTATCTCTGACTGCACCGCTTCATCACTATCAGAGTATGGACATCGAAACTTCTCTTCAAGGTTTGAAAAGATGAAAATCGGGAGGGACAAAGTCAGCTCTGTATGAAGATAAACACAAGGTGTCGGACTGTTGCAGGTGTCACAGCGCTCGGGTATGGTTTCACATTGACATATTGAACGACAAGGTATTCCATGTGTGAAGGAACTCTTCGAATTCCTACTTTCAGCTTCCTAAGGGTCTCGCAGTACATTGACATAGTTACGTTACACACCGCCATGTTGTTGTTGTTGTTGTTGTTGTTGTCCTGAGGCTGGTTTCAAAATGTTCAAATGTGTCTGAAATCTTATGGGACTTAACTGCTAAGGTCATCGGTCCCTAAGCTTACACACTACTTAACCTAAATTATCCTAAGGACAAACACACACACCCATTCCTGAGGGAGGACTCGAACCTCCGCCGGGATCAGCTGCACAGTCCATGACTGCAGCGCCTCAGACCGCTCGGTTAATCCCGAGCGGCGAGATTGGTTTGAAGCACCTCTCCATGTTACTCTATCCTTAGCAAGCTTCTTCATGTCCCAGTTCTTACTGCAACCTACATCCTTCTCGATCCGTTTAGTGTATTCATCTCTTGGTCTCCATCTACGATTTTTACCCTCCACGCTGCTCTCCAATGCTAAATTTGTGATCTCTTGATGTTTCAGGACATGTCCTACCAACCGATCCCCTCTTCTAGTCAAGTTGTGCCACAAACTCCTCTTCTCCCCAATTCTATTCAATACCTCCTCATTAGTTATGAGATCTACCCATCTAATCTTCAGCATTCATCTGTAGCACCACATTTCGAAAGCTTCTATTCTCTTCTTGTCCAACTATTTATCGTCCATGTTTCACTTCCATACATGGCTACACTCCATACAAATACTTTCAGAAACGACTTCCTCACACTTAAATCTATACTCGATGTTAACAAATTTCTCTTCTTCAGAAATACTTTCCTTGCCATTGCCAGTCTATATTTTATATCCTCTCTACTTCGAGCATCATCAGTTATTTTGCTCCCCAAATAGCAAAACTCATTTACTACTTTAAGTGTCTCATTTCCTAATCTAATTCCCTCATTATCACCAGACTTAATTCGACTACATTCCATTATCCTCGTTTTGCTTTTGTTGATATTCATCTTGTATCCTCCTTTCAAGACATTGTCCATTCCATGCAACTGCTCTTCCAAGTCCTTTGCTGTCTCTGACAGAATTACAATGTCATAGGCGAACCTCAAAGTTTTTATTTCTTCTCCGTGGATTTTAATACCTACTCCGAATTTTTCTTTTGTTTCCTTTACTTCTTGCTCAATATACAGATTGAATAATATCCCGGATAGGCTACAACCCTGTCTTACTCCCTTCCCAACCACTGCTTCCCTTTCATGCCCCTCGACTCTTATAACTGCCATCTGGTTTCTGTACAAATTGTAAACATCCTTTCGCTCCCTGTATTTTACCCCTGCCACATTTAGAATTTGAAAGAGAGTATTCCAGTCAACATTGTCAAAAACTTTCTCTAAGTCTACAAATCCTAGAAACGTAGTTTTGACTTTCCTTAATCTTTCTTCTAAGATAAGTTGTAAGGTCAGTATTGCCTCACGTGTTCCAATATTTCTACGGAATCCAAACTGATCTTCCCCGAGGTCGGCTTCTACCAGTTTTTCCATTCGTCTGTAAAGAATTCGTGTTAGGATTTTGCAGCTGTGGCTTATTGGACTGATAGTTCGGTATTTTTCACATCTGTCAACACCTGCTTCCTTTGGGATTGGAACTATTGTATTCTTCTTGAAGTATGAGAGTATTTCGCCTGTGTCATACATCTTGCTCACCAGATGGTAGAGTTTTGTCACGACTGGCTCTCCCAAGGCCGTCAGTAGTTCTAATGGAATGGAACCGCTATGTTACACGCTACAATTTGGAGCCCACTAGCGGCAGAATGTTGTACTTTCGCCAGCGAATCGGTAAAGTCGTCTGAGTAATGTGCATGACATGCAATATTTCAACCGATCTTTAGAACAGAATTAAAAATTCGGAGGCATTTTTTTCAGCACGGCATCGTATTAAGGAAAAACAAGTATTTTTAAACATGCCACGCACCAACTCAAGATTGTTCTAGTGGGAATCTTTTACATTCTGCTGTTGATGATCCGACATGTATGACCGTCAAAAGATCTCGATTTGTACACACTAGAATACGAATTACTCACAGCATCATCCACTTATTTTCCAAGATGCAATTAACCAAGCTCGTAGTATCATTTAATAATAACGCCTATAGCGCTGCAGTCCGGAACCGCGGGACTGCTACGGTCGCAGGTTCGAATCCTGCCTCGGGCATGGATGTGTGTGATGTCCTTAGGTTAGTTAGGTTTAAGTAGTTCTAAGTTCTAGGAGACTGATGACCTAAGATGTTAAGTCCCACAGTGCTCAGAGCCATTTTGAATAATGCCTATGCTTTCCTCAATGGTTCCGTGTGTAACGACGTAGCAAAGGGTTCCGTGACGTCAGCACACTGTGACGGTAAGTATGATTCAAGGTTTGCCAAGGGAGAGAAAGTACACTGCTGGATATTTGTCTGAAATAACTGTTCATGCCGGGCTTAACGTACACCAAGATACGGCTGATGACATGAAAAAATAACTGTTGATTAATTAGCAACGCGGACACATTTACCTCAGGAAGTGGAAAAACACATACCAGACCATTCACCCTGTTGATGATAATCTGACTGGAAAAGAGGGAAGTTAAACTGTCCCCTCAAATGCGTCGAACTCAGTAAAATCCATAACTATAGTGCTGAATTACGACTACGTGAGGGATGCCGCTGGAGGACATTGTAGGTAAAATATGGCATTTCAGTCTTTGATCGCTATTTTTTATTTTCAGTATCCCCTTTCAGGCTAGCTGCCCATCTTCAGATCATTTATTGCAGTTACGGAGTAACCTGTCAGTACAGAACTACTAGTTCGCTGTCATAACTCAGTTATGACAGTGAAACAGTAGTTCTGTACTGACAGGTTACTCTGTAACTGCAATAAATGATCTGAAGATGGGCAGCTAGCCTGAAACGAGTTATTGAAAATGAAAAAGTAGCGATCAGAGAATGAGATGCCATATTTTTATTCAAAGAACGATCGCGGCTATCCCAGTAAGACAATCATGTCTAGTTTTGATAAGCATTTTAGGTACATTTACATTTTTTATTCAACAAAAAGTAGTCGTGTCAATCACACAGCACGAGTAAGTAATAGAAATATTTACACGTCAGTTTGTCCTCCGCGACAACCACATGAACTCGTAACAACTATGGATTATATCTACCATCTTTAAGGTCCTTTGCAGTCCAGTCACTTTGCTAAAACACATCTCTGAGTGCCTATCGCGTTTGGCTGTGTAACGAATGCACGCACAGGCGTTTTCCCGATGCCGGCAAGTACTGCGAGTTAGTGATCGATTCAGAACTTGCAGGTAGCCGTTCTTAAAAGCCAAGCTCCTTGCCTCCCGCAGGCTTGTGCGCAAAAATGTGAAATACGTGGAGAAGTACGACTCGAAAAGTTAAGGTTTACGACAGACGGACAACTGTAATTGTCCGAGAGTTCCGTCGCCTACCGCCAAGGGAACCAAAGGGCTACGGCGGCTTATGGACTTGTGCACATAACGTGTTGTGACAGCCGTGCAACTTTTCTGTCCGCTGTGAAGGTAAGGCCCCATGGGCGAAACTGTAAGCTAGTCTCTTCTTGCTTCTGGAAGCAAAGTGTTCGCTCGCTCAGCCGGCTCTTCCAAAACCAGTGTGTGACTGTGCGTACTGGAACAGCTGACTACTGTCATGGTGTGCAGACACAGGTCACAAATTCTAAATGAAACAATAATTAATCGAAATAATATTGCTATTATCTCGTTAAAAGTATACCGCTGAACACTGCTAAACCATTTACATGGAGATAAAAAAAGATAAAATGAAAGGGATGGAAAATTTATATACACTCCTGGAAATGGAAAAAAGAACACATTGACATCGGTGTGTCAGACCCACCATACTTGCTCTGCTCCGGACACTGCGAGAGGGCTGTACAAGCAATGATCACACGCACGGCACAGCGGACACACCAGGAACCGCGGTGTTGGCCGTCGAATGGCGCTAGCTGCGCAGCATTTGTGCACCGCCGCCGTCAGTGTCAGCCAGTTTGCCGTGGCATACGGAGCTCCATCGCAGTCTTTAACACTGGTAGCATGCCGCGACAGCGTGGACGTGAACCGTATGTGCAGTTGACGGACTTTGAGCGAGGGCGTATAGTGGGCATGCGGGAGGCCGGGTGGACGTACCGCCGAATTGCTCAACACGTGGGGCGTGAGGTCTCCACAGTACATCGATGTTGTCGCCAGTGGTCGGCGGAAGGTGCACGTGCCCGTCGACCTGGGACCGGACCGCAGCGACGCACGGATGCACGCCAAGACCGTAGGATCCTACGCAGTGCCGTAGGGGACCGCACCGCCACTTCCCAGCAAATTAGGGACACTGTTGCTCCTGGGGTATCGGCGAGGACCATTCGCAACCGTCTCCATGAAGCTGGGCTACGGTCCCGCACACCGTTAGGCCGTCTTCCGCTCACGCCCCAACATCGTGCAGCCCGCCTCCAGTGGTGTCGTGACAGGCGTGAATGGAGGGACGAATGGAGACGTGTCGTCTTCAGCGATGAGAGTCGCTTCTGCCTTGGTGCCAATGATGGTCGTATGCGTGTTTGGCGCCGTGCAGGTGAGCGCCACAATCAGGACTGCATACGACCGAGGCACACAGGGCCAACACCCGGCATCATGGTGTGGGGAGCGATCTCCTACACTGGTCGTACACCACTGGTGATCGTCGAGGGGACACTGAATAGTGCACGGTAAATCCAAACCGTCATCGAACCCATCGTTCTACCATTCCTAGACCGGCAAGGGAACTTGCTGTTCCAACAGGACAATGCACGTCCGCATGTATCCCGTGCCACCCAACGTGCTCTAGAAGGTGTAAGTCAACTACCCTGGCCTGCAAGATCTCCGTATCTGTCCCCCATTGAGCATGTTTGGGACTGGATGAAGCGTCGTCTCACGCGGTCTGCACGTCCAGCACGAACGCTGGTCCAACTGAGGCGCCAGGTGGAAATGGCATGGCAAGCCGTTCCACAGGACTACATCCAGCATCTCTACGATCGTCTCCATGGGAGAATAGCAGCCTGCATTGCTGCGAAAGGTGGATATACACTGTACTAGTGCCGACATTGTGCATGCTCTGTTGCCTGTGTCTATGTGCCTGTGGTTCTGTCAGTGTGATCATGTGATGTATCTGACCCCAGGAATGTGTCAATAAAGTTTCCCCTTCCTGGGACAATGAATTCATGGTGTTCTTATTTCAATTTCCAGGAGTGTATATGTTCTGGATTGTACAGTGTATTTATATCTAGTATGTACGCTGATCAGGCAAAACAATATGACCACTGCCTACCGCGGCGCTCGATGTCGTTTGGTGGAGCTGCGGTCACGTGACGCAGTAACAAAAATAATGTTAGCTGAGCAGTCACGGACGGGGGAACATCCGAGCGAAAATATGGACTGCAAATGGGGAAATCTTTCGAGAAAATCTACTTTGGCAAAGGGCACATTATTATTACGCAGAGCCTGTGAATGAGTACCTCGAAAACGGGGAATATGGTAGAATGTTCACATGCTACTGTTGAGAGCGTCTACAGAAAGAGGAAGTATATAGGAACTAGCTCTAGGAGTTGAATGGTTAGACGTCCACGAGTCCTCACAGAATGCGGGTTTCGAAGGCTTGTCTGCTCTGTAAACTAGGATGGATGTCCGCCCCAGTAGCTGAGTGGTCAGCGTGACGGATTGCCGTCCTCCGGGCCCGGGTTCGATTCCCGGCTGGGTCGGAGATTTTCTCCGCTCAGGGACTGGGTGTTGTGTTGTGCTCATCATCATTTCATCCCCATCCGGCGTGCAGGTCGCCCAATGTGGCGCCGAATGTAATAAGACCTGCGCCAAGGCGGCCGGACCTGCCCCGCGAGGGGCCTCCCGGCCAATGACGCCAAACGCTCATCATCATCATCACTAGGATGGATGGTGATCTGTTGCATCTCTACCGAAAGTGCGTAATACTGGTGCACAAACAAGTGTTTCGGGGCACACCGTACATTGTTGGAGCTCCGCAGCAGATTACCGTTACATGTTCAAATGTTGCGCCAGTGACACTGGCAAATAAAAATGGCTCTGAGCACTATGGGACTTAACATCTGAGGTCATCAGTCCCCTAGACTTAGAACTACTTAAACCTAACTAACCTAAGGACATCACACACATCCATGCCCGAGGCAGGATTCGAACCTACGACCGCAGCAGCAGCGCGGTTCCGGACTGACGCGCCTAGAACCGCTCGGCCACAACGGCCGGCATGTCAGTTATGACTGCAGTGGGCACGGGACTGTCGGGATCCGACGGTCGATCAATGGAAACGTGTTGGTTCTTCGCGTGAATCGCATTTTTGCTACAATAGGTCGACGGTCGTCTGCACAAACGCAGGCGTCGAGGTGAACGGCGGCTCGAAATGAGCAGCGCGCCAAGGACGCAGCCTTGGAGACATTCTCCTGCGCTTCGATGGGACCCGTGGTAGTAATCAACACACGCTGACAGCTGCGAACGATATGGTTGACGTCTTTCCCTATACCGATGTCATCTTTCGGTAGTATAACTGTCCATGTGTCGAAGGCAGAATCGTCCTACAGTGGTCTAAGGAGCATTATAGTGAACTTGTTGTCTCTGCCACTAAATTCGCCTGGTGTAAATCCCATGGAACGTATGTGTGTCGCAGTCGGCGGTGTAAACACGCACGCAGATCAGTGGCCCGTTATTTACGCGAATTACATGATGACCTGAGAGTAAGCATCGAATAGACATACCTTCACATCCCTGTTACGCAGAATCAGTGATCTATTTGGTTCCAAAGACGAATAAACAAGCTATTAACAAGGTGGTCATTTTGGCGCGTCGGTGTCCGGCCGCTGTAGCCGAGCCGTTCTAGGCCCTTCAGTCCGGAACGACGCTGCTGCTACGGTCGCAGGTTCGAATCCTGCCACAGTCATGGATCTGTGTGATGTCCTTAGGTTAGTTAGGTTTAAGTAGTCCTAAGACTAGGGGACTGATGACCTCAGATGTTAAGTCCCATAGTGCTTAGAGCCATTTTAGCTCATCAGTGTATTACCGCGATAAGTGTACATGTACTAAGAAATTGGAAATTCATATGGTTGAGTATTTTCGTCCGCAAGGGAAGTAACTGCGTCATATTAAAATGTTATATAGTGTTCCTGGGAATAGGGTTCACAGGTTAAACCGCACCCTGAAAAAAAAGTAATGAAGTCTCTTTCGCAGTTTTTTCTTCCTGTAATAAAATTACGTGACGATCATTGAAGGAAATCAACATTTAAGAGACACTGCATTCTTACACAGTTAACAAGAACCAGTTATTTTTGTAATTTAATATTTTAGGTAGTACACAAACATCTCAACGAAAAGTGTTATGGCATTGCCATTGGAATAATGTAAAATATGCAAACAACTTTTTGTTTGATTTTAAAATCAAATGTTAGAACTGTTTGAGGTATTGAGGAAAGAGAATTGAATCTGGATGTTATAGTATTTTTCTACGTAATTATCAGCAACAGCTTATTGTACAGAAATTATGTGATTTACTGTCAACGTTATCTCAATAAAATTTTTCTAGTTGTGAATTCATTTAATGAATGTGTTTAATTTCTATAGGAAAAAGTGGATGCAACCAATATACGGCGTCCTTCAGATAAGCTGCTCATTTCGGATATTTGCAGTACCGTTTAATAAATCGTAAATCTGTTTTCACCCAGACGAATTGTGAGAATGTTCTCAGTAAACGACACAGAGTCTCCTTTCATAGCTATACTAATTCCGGAGACATCGTTATCAACATCTCCTTTTTCAAATGGAGCTACGGTAATTTCAGTTGGTAGCAACGTAGTTCTAAGAGAACTGAAACCTACAGCGTTTCACTTTTGAAAACAAGACAGCTACACTGCGCAATACAATTAAAGGATCGCTTTCTCGAAACGCGGTAATTGTCCCCCATTGCGACCACAAGTTTGAAAGATGGCTCAAAGTTGTCTACAACGTTCCTCTGTAATGGTGCAAAAGCGTGGCGCCCTGAAACGTCACTTCGGGTCACGGCGAGGTTCCGAACAGCGAGGTATCGACATATGCGAAAAAAGGCCACAGCACAGAAGTTCATATAAGCTGTAGGGTGGGTTAACGAAATCACGCTGGCACCAAATTTCAACAAATCTCTGCCCAACGCCCCTGTGGGTGTGTCACACGATGAGGTCATGACACCGACTGTTGCCCCTTCTCTTGAGGCCTCTTCGATGGAGTTCAGAAAGTCGGTCGCTGTGGCCGAGCGGTTGTAGGCGCTTCAGTCTGGAACCGCGCCACCACTACGGTCGCAGGTTAGAACCCTGCGACGGGCATGGATGTGTGTGCTGTCCTTACGTTAGTTAGGTTTAAGTAGTTCTAAGTTCTAGGGGACTGATGACCTCAGACCATATTGCTCAGAGCCATTTGAACCATTTTGGAGGTCAGAACTGCGAGATCCAACGTTGAAATCACTAGTTTTTATTATAACAGGCCGAGGAAAACATTTCATACACACCGCTGCTGAGCTATACAGGGTGTTACAAAAAGGTACGGCCAAACTTTCAGGAAACATTCCTCACACACAAAGAAAGAAAATATGTTATGTGGACATGTGTCCGGAAACGCTTACTTTCCATGTTAGAGCTCATTTTATTACTTCTCTTCAAATCACATTAATCATGGAATGGAAACAGACAGCAACACAACGTACCAGCGTGACTTCAAACACTTTGTTACAGGAAATGTTCAAAATGTCCTCCGTTAGGGAGGATACATGCATCCACCCTCCGTCGCATGGAATCCCTGATGCGCTGATGCAGCCCTGGAGAATGGCGTATTGTATCACAGCCGTCCACAATACGAGCACGAAGAGTCTCTACATTTGGTACCGGGGTTGCGCAGACAAGAGCTTTCAAATGCCCCCATAAATGAAAGTCAAGAGGGTTGAGGTCAGGAGAGCGTGGAGGCCATGGAATTGGTCCGCCTCTACCAATCCATCGGTCACCGAATCTGTCGTTGAGAAGCGTACGAACACTTCGACTGAAATGTGCAGGAGCTCCATCGTGCATGAGCTACATGTTGTGTCGTACTTGTAAAGGCACATGTTCTAGCAGCACAGGTAGAGTATCCCGTGTGAAATCATGATAACGTGCTCCATTGAGCGTAGGTGGAAGAAACTAAAATGAGCTCTAACATGGAAATTAAGCGTTTCCGGACACATGTCCACATAACATATTTTCTTTATTTGTGTGTGAGGAATGTTTCCTGAAAGTTTGGCCGCACCTTTTTGTAACACCCTGTATACATCCAGTGCCTATACTCCTGCACTTCGAGAATAGCTTTTCTCTGAATTCCTTCATGCCACCAGTGTGTTTTTTCGTCCACTTGCGGGAACACTGTGCTGTCAGCAGGCTGCGCTGGCAGAAACAGTGGGGAAGGGGCTCGCATTATTACCTCCATAACTGCGTCCTACCATATTGTCCTAGGCCGCCAAAGACCGAGGCCTGGCGCCTGGCCACCCTATTGCACAAAGGCCGTTCCGCCGCCATCTCCCTGCTCTTATTTCTCGGTCCAGCTATGAAAAAGACACAGCTGCTTGCGTCCGCGTCCTGCGGCAAGCCCTCGCTTCCTCGTTCTCATCTGCTTCGGATGGCCCAACGTCCGCCGTTTATACCTGCAGATACAGAATCCTGATAAAGAAAGAGCAAGAGCAGATATTTAGGTTTGCCTCTGCGGTTACTGCCACATCCATTCTCTCTGTTCGAAGTATATTTGTCACATTCCGTCTGTCATTAGCATATTACTCCATCCTACTTCCAATAAAGTGTGAGATGTGGCTAGCTGGAAAAGGTAGCAGCCCCACGCTTCACTGAAGAAACTTTAACGGGTAAAAGGCACACACAACTTCTTACTGAAGTGCTACCGTGTGTCCTAGAGGAAGTACCACTTCACGTACATAGATGTACATGCCACCAGCATGATGGGAGCCCGGCTCACTATTTGCTTGTGGTTAGGAAAGCGCTCAACATGTACTTTCCGAGTTTCTGGATAGGACGTGAAGGCGTTATCATTTGGCCTAAACATTCGCCTGATATGATGCCACTGTACCTTTCCTGCAGGGACAACTCTATTACGATGTTCAAGTTCCGACGACGTAAGATGATTTTTAAAAAAACTGCGCTGTTGCAGCATGTGCAATGATATCGAATGACTCTCTTCCTTCTCTCCAGAATCCTTGTACCAGCGACTGCAAAAGTGTGTTGCTGTAGACGGTCGCCATTTTGAACACTTGTTGAAGGAAATTTTAAGGAAGTGTATATGACCACATTCTTCTGTGATATTCTTATTCTTACTATTTCAGATGTAGCTTTGAAATGTAAGTTTGTATCGTGACATTATTTAACAATCCTTATACCTCAGATCCATGTCTGATAAACTCATTCAAATTTCGACATGCACTTTTCCTTCTGGGCTCTGCAAAAAAAAAAAAAAATTAAAAAAAATTTGCAGAACTGGTACCTTACTTAACTGGTGGATCATACTTGGATGCCACATACTTTGTCTTCCAGTTGATGTGTCGGTCCGACGGCCGCGGTGGTCTAGCGGTTCTAGGCGCGCAGTCCGGACCCGCGCGACTGCTACGGTCGCAGGTTCGAATCCTGCCTCGAGCATGGATGTGTGTGATGTCCTTAGGTTAGTTAGGTTTAAGTAGTTCTAAGTTCTAGGGGACTGATGACCACAGATGTTAAGTCCCATAGTGCTCAGAGCCATTTGAACCATTTTGGTGTGTCGGTCCAACCATAAATAGCAAAGTGCGATTAATACGTTATAAATTTAACTTTCGTCACTACTAACATCTTGTAAGTGTTCTCCCATAGCTGCATCAAGCTGGAAACCCCGTCAACCTGACGTGACAGCTTCGTATAACAATACAGATTTCCGCAGCAATAGATTTCTATGTTAAAATAAGTTATATCCTAAGTTCTAAACATTGTACCTTCTCCGAAACTGCTAATCAGATTTTGAAGAGTAAATCGTCATGAAATTCGCCCCTTTTAAGACCTAGATACTAACAGCAGAAATTGCTGTGGTTTCCTCTGCAAAAGCGAAGTTGATACCGATCAACAGAAATGAATATCGTTTCCTTGGAGAATCGAAGTTGATACCGATATCACAGTAAATAATGTACATTCATACTCAAAAGTATCCGAACGACCTGAATTGCATTTCGCCTGATTCGCATGCAACCCACATAACGCAGCTGTCTGGCAGGTCCTCTAATCGCTCCTTGGTACAGTCGTTTGACTATTGAAAATGGTTCCAACAAGTCATCACTAGAAAACACTGCTCTGTATCGCAATAACTCAAGGTGTAAAGTAATACTACGATACTACAAATATCAGGGAACACCTTATCAGAGATGAGACTGTCCTTAAGGCTTGTAAGCTCACATTTATTACAATAAATGACATACCTGAAATGTCACCACCCTCATTTTTACGTCAGATAGGTAATGCACGTAGTAGGTTCGTCGTATTCATGAGGTCCTCTTCAAAGTAACATACCGTACTTATTATTTAACACAAAATGACATTAAAATTAAGTTATTCACGGGCAGCTAGTTCAGAATATGTATGAACTTCAAATGACACGACGAACCATCTCGTTCTGCATATGGATTCAAATCCAGGTCATGCAGACTAAGCAATGATTTCTTGACTGACGGAAACTAACAGTCATACCTGATTAGGTATACAGAGAGTGATATACCTCGATTTTAGACAGTTGTTTTTCTATTTCTTTCGTAAGTGTACCCAAAACTAAGAAACTCATTCACAGACGTTTTCGTAACTCGCCGATTGTCGAGCACAACAAACAAATAAAAATCAAAAAGAATGTGTGTGTGTGTGTGTGTGACAGAGAGAGAGAGAGAGAGAGAGAGAGAGAGAGAGAGAGAGAGAGCGAGAGTGAGAGAGAGAGATAAAATCAGAAAGAATGAGAGAGAGAGAGTAAAAAATTGTAAAGAAATTGAATCATGGTATGTAAAGAAATCATTCATTAAAATGACACGTTCCACATCATTACGAAATATCATATTCATGATTTATGAAACAAGAATTAATTTAGTGTAATCTAATCTAACCATATCATATTGATGACTAGCCATGAAGAGTCATGAATTACTGAAATTTTTGCTAATAACAGTAACCAAATCTAAACTTGAAAATAAAAGACGATAGTTTTTGTAATAAACCGGGACTTCTATCAACACCCTTTCGTCCCTGTTAATTACCCACGAAAGATGTCTGATATACCTCTATTCTGAAGTAACAAAGTGTGCACGCATTTAAAGATGAAGTGCAAGGTGTGAAGGTCTGTGAGGGAGATACGAACCCAACACGTAATCGGATTGCTAACTAAGTAAAATCAAATGTTTCGTATCGGGTTTTCTTACCAGCTGCTAGGTGTTTGAATCTAAAATAAGGATACAAACTTTCGTGCCTATCGACAATTGAACTGCACACCTACCGTGCATCTACGAATATAGCTTAAGTAAGATTTATACGTGTTTGACCATAAATAACGACACCTATTGCGATTGTTGGCAACACATGAACAGACATTAAAAATCTACGTTAATTGTCACTAACAGGACGGTGTGCACGTGATAGGGCTTGAAATGAAATTATGAATATTTTTGTACTGGATCAGGGTTCGAACCCACATACTTACCTTTGGAGGAGACTTAGAGAAGATTGCAGTCTTGAGAAAAGGAACGAAATGATTGAACTATACTGTTCCGAGAAATTCAGATCCTCGAAAGAGGAGATACGGATTCGAATCACAGTCCAGCACCAAATTTTTCAACGTCCCTAGTTCAATCAAGTACAAGTAAAGTAAAGTAAGAGCCCTGTTCCTTTAAATGGCTATCGGTTCATCAAATAAAATAAAATTTTCTAATGTAAGTAACTTTACGGGCGACTATATTTCTGTTTACCATGACTTCCGCTATGTCATTTCCCAACGTAAACCAGCTCTGCCCAGTTGGTAATGAAGGAACGTGATGTTTAATGCGGATTCTGGATTATAACGTCACTCTCTTGATGTTACCAGGGGTAAAGTAAATCTGTTTGTGCCTCTTAAAAGTAAATGCCTGAACCCAAGCATTGCACCTGTGATAGTTCGTTCCGCCAGACCATTGTGGCCACATTTCCCAGCCCCAGCAGCGTGCTGTAACAGATGATGTGCTTAGCTTACAAAATTAGTCACGGTGGAAAAAACGGGAGTCTATTAAGTAGAAGCAAGCTTCTGAAGCGGAGATTATGCTATTCTCATGTCAGCAGGATGTAAAGACTCTTCTAGGCATCATAGGCTCGATGTGAAGCCATTTTGAAATTTTCACAAATTCAGCAAATTTCTTAGTTCAAGAAAATCCACTGGGAAGTGTGAAGTTACCGGATAATTCGATTGTTACCGTCATTATTACTATCATTTCCTTCATACCGCTGCTGGAACACTGTACTTGAAGATCACGTGATGCAATTTGGTCACTATAGAAGTAGTTTCCCAAGAACAGGTTCTTTCCCTGTCTACGGAATCCTTTCCATGTTATTATCAAACATCAGTAATTACTCGTAGATTAATTTAAAACTAAAGTAATTGATGAAGACGTTACTTGATAACAAAAACGCGCTGCCTTTCTTCATTTACTTGCGCCTAGAAGTGGCTATCGAGTACTGCCAAACCAAAAGGCAAGAGATCTGACTGCCTTCCGATATACGTCGGTGTCAGTTCTTCCATATGATTTGGTCGACATGAACTGTTTCAAGTTGTGTATGACAGACAATGTTTTATAAAATCAGTTGTTTTCCTTTGCAATAAACAGAAAGATTTTCATTCTAAGTATCGAAGTACAAAATTTTCGCTATGTTAGTTCAAATTTAATATTCGCTTCTATAATGTAGGAAAGTATTTCACAGTTGCAAAACTCGCATCCGACTCATTGACCTTACACTTAGTCACTGACCATAAATTCTAGCTCAGAGTGACACCAGATTATGTAACCTAATGTAGCGAAAACTGTTTGCCAGTGCTCTTTTTCGCCGGAAAAAACGCAATTCACTCATTGGACTCCATAAGTACACTGTAACAGTAATTCCTGTGTGTATGGAATACATACGAATTAGAATTTAGTGGTGCTCTCTCTTCCACTTCTGTATACAATATGCCTGACCTAACGGGCCCTTTATCATTACAGGCCCTGGGCAGTGCAACATCATAGTGACAACAGTAATGTGCTTATACTGACAATCTGACTGTCCGTTTTACCTGATTTTGTAATCATTTAAATAAATCAACATGACCTTCCAGTGGGAGACATTTCGTTCCCCTTTTCCTTCTGTGAAATTTGTCAGTAAGCTTTTTGCCTTCCAACCAGTGAAATGCGGCCGAGTACGGGCGGTAAATGATTCACAAACCACGATTTAGTGCCGTTAAGGCTATTTATTTAAACGTTACAAGACTTCACATAGATTCAATCGATTTCGAGGAGCAAAATGTTTGCTATATTACTTTTGTGACAGGTGGGCATAAGCGATTTCCAAAGGCTTTTTATTATACTGAAATAATATTTTGCCACAAAGTAACAAGGTAAGTGTTTTATCCGTATATATTTTGTAGGAAACTGTAATCGTGATGGAAGATTATACACCTGAATGTTTGACACAACTGGTAGGAGAAAACGCTGCATATTAACCAAACCCCGCGCCTCCTCTCCATATCCTCCTATGACACGAGCACGGGATTCTCCTCGCATACCGCTACAGAGCTGTTCCTAGCACAGATGAGAATTGGCAACATAGTCACAAACATTAGGCAATACTGTGACAGTGCAATCACTTCCGCGTATGGTACTGAATTGACTCGCTAAATTCACTTGATATTCCCTTTCCATTTGAATGACTCGTGCTATATAATCCTCATGTAAACTAAGACACTGAGACAGAAAATTCAATTTTTTGCATAAAGAAATGCTATTCTTCACATAAGTGACAACTTTTATTATCTTTCACGATGCGTTATGAGGCTGAGTGACAAATATCATGATGAGAGTGGCGTACAGGCAGCAGTGTGTCCGTAGTCCGATGGTACCGCCCGTGCCTTCGGTCAGAACGGCTCAACCACTCCTCAGTTCTAACCGTGGTAGGGGCCAGCGTATGCGAGCTTTTTCTTCTGATATATTTTATGGAGTTGCGAATTTCCAGAAAAAATTCTGTATCGAAACCGGAAGAAAACCTTACACATAAAATCCTCTTGGTAGCTCGACTCAGTAAGTTGTGTTAATGGTCATAGATCTTGGCTTTCTGACTGCCAAGCTGCTTCGCGATACCAGCGTCCCTGAAGAAATTCGAATCGACCATCAGCGATGAGAATTTCAGTATTGTTCTTCACTTAAGACTCACATGCCACGGTGATAAGTATGAAGAAAATGTACCTCTGGATTACTATAGGGCCTCTATGCTAAATTTCCACAGTAGCAATTAGGAAATCCCTGCAGACATTTGCTAACAGCGGCTCTAGCAACTTACTTTTTCTCTGGGTAGTTTCAAATATGGTCAATTTTGTCGCCTTAAATCCAACTGAATATTTTAAATATCACTTGTGAACAGCGTTCACTTCTCCATTCATTAAGGTATAGATCTCAAAACAAGCAATTTGCCTGAGTAGCTATAGAGCAAGTTCTGATGGGTATTGACACAATCTTTTGCATCCATTTACCATAGGGAATCAAAGAAAGAAATCAAACACATTACATTGCATTTACTCTCTGTGCCTTGACTGACACATTTGAATCCATGACAATAATACATTATTTGAGGAACCTCCTCTGAAAGGAAAAAGAACAGAATGTGACGCTTTAATTCTAGTGCACTGCATCAGAAACAACGAAATTAATTCTGTGCCACAGTCATCTATTGCATTCTAGTGTAAAGAAATAATCATCAAATAAAAACGGTTTTGTGCCTCCTTTGCTATCAAGAGTGACCAGATCGTAGGCGCTTCAGTCTGGAACGGCGTGACCGCTACCATCGCAGGTTCGAATCCTGCCTTGGGCATGGATGTGTGTGATGTCCTTAGGTTAGTTAGGTTTAAGTAGTTCTAAGTTCTAGGGGACTGATGACCAAAGATGTTAAGTCCCATAGTGCGCAGAGCCATTTGAACAACTCGTAGACAGATTTTATGGGTCACCACTCAACAACATTAAAGCATTTTACATGGTCGAGAGTGCGGAGTGGAGCAGACGTTGTCGGCCGAAGGCGAGACAATGCAGTGCCTCAGCCCCCACCGGGATGCAGTAAACGGGTCCCAGAGAACTCAGACGCATTCGTTGTTCAGAGGCAGATGGTTGGCAAAGAAATCTTTCGCTAAAACATTGTTGGACCAAACTGTTATTACCAGTGTGACAGAAAGCAAAAAATATTGTAGAGTCGCTTTAATTACACTCATAGCTTCAGCACCGAGAGGAAAGGGGCGATAAAAACTTTGTCGACGTGTGCTTTTAGTTAGCAGACGTCGTATTAGGTAGTCTTGCGTTTTACCTCAAGACTACGGTCGTAGTCAATAATATACTAAGACTGAAGTCAAGATCCTCTGGGAAGTGCCGCAGTCTACAATGTTGCCAGATCGAGCATATTGCCGCACATAGGATTCTGAGTGGAGCACGACTGTATTGCCCACCTTACGTGAACGACTCGGCGGTCAATTTTTTGCTCTAAGACTGTATCTACAACACATATTGCACGCTGAAGACCCAGAAGAATTAAAAAACAAAAGTAGTTTATGAGAGCAACGTTGGCTATAGCGTTCGAAGTATTCATAGTAATGTATACGTGTGTGTAAACGCCTTCCAATGCCCACTCAAGGAAGACACGTATACACAGTCTAGCATCAATATTATAAATTCGCCTCAGTTTGCGGATGAACTCAGATTTAGGTCGATAATCATTTAGAATATTTAGCAGTACTGTACCCATTGGAGTTAAACTCATTTTCAACCAATGATTCCCACAGCTACAGCAACACTACTTGTGATACCTCATAGACAAAATACTTGCGCAGTGCTGTCAGACGAAAAGATCAACCTGACACATACTGTAGGAAGTTTGTTTTACAACCTTAGTACCTGGATAATGAGCTTTTCCTATTTTAGATGTCTGTAAACATTGCTGATTGAGACGATTTAAGACGAAACTAAATTCCTTCAGCTACTACAATGTTTAAAGAAATCGTCTTAACGGCACTAAAGCGTGGTTTGTGGGTCGTTTACCGGCCGTATTGTGCCGCATTTCGCTGGCTGGAAGGCAAAAAGCTTACTGACAAATTTCACAAGGGGGGACGAAATGTCTCCCACTGGAAGGTCATGTTGTTTTATTTAAATGATTACAAAATCAGGTAAAACGAACAGTCAGGTTGTCAGTATAAGCACATTACTGTTGTCAGAATGATGTTGCACTGCCCAGGGCCTGTAATGATGAAGGGCCCGTTTAGGTCAGGCATATTGTATACAGAAGTGAATGAGAGAGCACCACTAAATTCTAATTCGTATGAATTGCATACACGGAAATTACTGTTACAGTGTACTTATGGAGTCCAATGAGTGAATTGCGTAATTTCCGGTGAGAAAGAGCACTGGCGAACAGTTTTCGCTACATTAGGTTACATAATCTGGTGTCACTCTGAGCTAGAATTTATGGTCAGTGACTAAGTGTAAGGTCAATGAGTCGGATGCGAGTTTTGCAACTGTGAAATACTTTCCTACATTATAGAAGCGAATATTAAATTTGAACTAACATAGCGAAAATTTTGTACTTCGATACTTAGAATGAAAATCTTTCTGTTTATTGCAAAGGAAAACAACTGATTTTATAAAACATTGTCTGTCATACACAACTTGAAACAGTTCATGTCGACCAAATCGTATGGAAGAACTGACAGCGACGTATATCGGAAGGCAGTAAGATCTCTTGCGTTTTGGTTTGGCAGTACTCGATAGCCACTTCTAGGCGCAAGTAAATGAAGGATGGCAGCGTGTTTTTGTTATCAAGTAACGTCTTCATCAATTACTTTAGTTTTAAATTAATCTACGAGTAATTACTGATGTTTGATATTAACATGAAAAGGATTCCGTTACTGATGTTTGATATTAACATGAAAAGGATTCCGTAGACGGGGAAAGAACCGTGTTGGGTTCTTATCTCTGTCTTATGTCGCAGAAGTTGGCCCTCTTCCCACATACGACTATTTTGGGTTGAGAAGTGAAGGGAATTATGTTACAAGTTCCATTAGATTGATAACTTTAGCAGACAGCAGAACCGCGTTTAAAAAAATATAGCAGTGTATGTACTCGAACTCGCGACATCATATCTACCGTGCACGCCACTTACCATTACGCTACTAGCCGACACATAGCTCGAACGGCTCCAGAAGTCAACAACAATTCCTCCAGAACCACTGCATTCCACAGCGCTGTGGGATAGTGCATATGGCCAGGTCAATACTTACGAGAGACAAATAGTTATACCTTTTCTTTTGCACTGCACGACAACAAACAGATAACGCAATAGAGTAGCTCTAGTGGAAAGGAACACTTCCTATTTAAATTTCTGCATCCTACACTGTTGGCAGTTGTGTGTTGATGGCAGTTGCGTGATTTTATTTTGGTGATTACAAAATAAAGCTGAATGTATGCACTGGGTAGCTGAGGCAGCTACTTCATGGTGATTCGGTCAACCAAGTAAATGAATTTACTGAACATGCTGTGTGTCAGAATTCTCAGCCAGTGTGGCACAAAGGCGTTACGATACAAAAATGAGCCACAGAGGAGAGGATTTGGTGGTCTGTTGGGCTGATGAGAGGTTCATAAAGTCTGGGTTCGATTCCGACTTCGGTCAGTGATTTTAGATAGGGAGAGACAGATTCCATTCTCTTCTGGCTACACCAAGTGAAGAAGATATAATGGCATTGTGGTCTGAAATTTACATTAAAAATGATATTCCTTCTCTACCAAGTAGACGTTAGGTTGAGCCACAATAAAGTCTGGAGTGGCGACATGTAGAAACCCTATCACCAGTAACCTTTCTTATACTAATTACTTATTTCTAGTGACGAAACAAACGCTATGTATCTTTTATCTGAGCTTCTGTATGTCGATAAAATTGGTTCTGAACTGGGAATGCAACTCAGACCGCCCTTAACGCGGAATTTGTTCCCTTCGTGACAATACAACTCGGCTACAAAATGTCGTTTGTTCAAAACTGCAGATTCCTCAACATCTCCACATATTGCGCGTGAATGGGTTCGAATCCTGGCCTGACACTAAAGATTTCATTATGTATTATCAAGATCTAGCATGAGATCACTATAAGTTCTAGATGTTATACCGAGGTGCTGGTGGAGAAAAAATTCGGTAACTGACGTCTCTTTGCGTGTATTCAACAACGATATGTGTGGGGCTCTATTCCCAGTCAGCACTGAACTCTTCGTCATATTATTTCTAGTTCAAACATGCTCACATGTCGCTGCTGGTGCAACAAACCCATATTTGACGTTCGTTTTCTCTAGAATAAAACAGCGATAGGTGCCGGGTTGGAGTCCTGGGAAGGAAAAAAATAATGTTTCGTCTCGTCTTTCAGTTAAAACATCTAACTGCTGCCGAGAAAATGAGGTATGTCACAGCTGACTGTGCTTCGATATCTATCCGATTAGGTTCTGAGTTCGAATCCCTGTCCAACACAAAGCTTTACCTCACGGCATTTCAAGTAAGTTACTTGTTAAGTAGCAATATTTAACATCTCTCGTAGTTCGTTAACAGGGACAATAGGAGCTAGGTAGGAATTCGGGTCCGTTAAAAATGTTTGCGTTATGTAATTTTAAGTTGGTATTTGCCAACTGATACTGTCTAAAATCGAGAAATATCACTCTCTGTATGCATAATCAGGTATGACTGTTAGTTTCCGTCAGTCAAGAAATCATTGCTTGGCCTGCATGACCTGGGTTTTAATCCATATGCAGAACGAGATGGTTCGTCGTGTCATTTGAAGTTCATACATATTCTCAACTAGCTGCTTGTGAATAACTTAAATTTTTAATGTCATTTTGTGTTAAATAATAAGTAAGGTGTGTTACTTTTGAAGAGGATCTCATGAAAACGACGAACTTACTACGTGCATTACCTATCTGACGTAATAATGAGGGTGGTGACATTTCAGGTACGTCATTTATTGTAATAAATGTGAGCTTACAAGCCTTAAGGACAGTCTGATCTGTGATAAGGTGTTCCCTGATATTTGTAGTATCGTAGTATTACTTTACATCTTGAGTTATTGCGATACAGAGCAGTATTTTCTAGTGGTGACGTGTTGGAACCATTTTCAATAGTCAAACGACTGTACCAAGGAGCGATTAGAGGACCTGCTAGACAGCTGCGTTATGTGGGTTGCATGCGAATCAGGCAAAATGGAATTCAGGTCGTTCGGATACTTTTGAGCACGACTGTACACTACTGCCCATTAAAATTGCTACACCACGAAGATGAAGTGCTACAGACGCGAAATTTAACCGACAGGAAGAAGATGCTGTGATATGCAAATGATTAGCTTTTCAGAGCGTTCACACAAGGTTGGCACCGGTAGCGACACCTACAACGTGCTGACATGAGGAAAGTTTCCAACCCAGGATGGGTTGACCGACGATGCCTCGTGAAACGTAGTTTTGATGCCTTGTGTAAGGAGGAGAAATGCGTACCATCACGTTTCCGACTTTGATAAAGATCGGATTATAGCCTATCGCGATTGCGGTTTATCGTATCGCGACATTGCTGCTCGCGTTGGACGAGATCCAATGACTGTTAGCAGAATATGAAATCGGTGGGTTCAAGAGGGTAATATGGAACGCCGTGCTGCGTCCCAACGGCCTCGTATCACTAGCAGTCGAGATGACAGGCATCTTATCCGCATGGCTGTAACGGATCGTACAGCCACCTCTCGATCCCTGAGTCAACAAATGGGGACTTTGCAAGACAACAACGGTGTGCACAAACAGTTCGATACGTTTAGCAGCATGGACTATCAGTTCGGAGACCATGGCTGCGGTTACCCTTGACGCTGCATCACAGACAGGAGCGCCTGCGATGATGTACTTAACAGCGAACCTGGGTGCACGAACGGCACAACGTCATTTTTTCGGATGAATCCAGGTTCTGTTTACAGCATCATGATGGTCGCATCCGTGTTTGGCGACATCGTGGTGAACGCACAATGGAAGCGTGTATTCGTCATCGCCATATTGGCGTATCACCCGGCGTGATGGTATGGGGTGCCATTGGTTACACGTCTCGGTCACCTCTTGTTCCCATTGACGGCACTTTGAACAGTGGACGTTACATTTCAGATGTGTCGACCCTTGGCTCTACCCTTCAGTCGATCCCTGCGAAACCCTACATATCAGCAGTATAATGCACGACTGCTTGTTGCAGGTCCTGTACGGGCCTTTCTGGATACAGAAAATGTTCGACTGCTTCCCTGGCCAGCACAGTCTCCAGATCTCTCACCAATTGAAAACGTCTGGTCAATGGTGGCCGAGCAACTGGCTCGTCACAATACGCCAGTCACTACTCTTGATGGACTGTGGTATCGTGTTGAAGCTGCATGGGCAGCTGTACCTGTAGACGCCATCCAAGCTCTGTTAGACTCAATGTCCAGGCGTATCAAGGCCGTTATTAAGGCCAGAGGTAGATGTTCTGGGTACTGATTTCTCAGGAACTGTTGTTGTTGTGGTCTTCAGTCCTCAGGATCTATGCACCCAAATGGCGTGAAAATGTAATCACATGACAGTTCTAGTACAATATATTTGTCCAATGAATACCCGTTTATCATCTGCATTTCTTCTTGGTGTAGCAGTTTTAATGGCCAGTAGTGTACATGACATACAGAATCAGTATCGAACAAAGAATTTTTGTTGTCATAACGCTTGTTTTTAATTTACAGAATGGATAAAGCAATATAGTACAGCTGAAGCTGCATGGGTACCAAGGTCGGAATAGAGCTCGCTATGCACGCTGTCACTGCTGCTTAAGTCTAGCATCTCAACCCAAGATGTGAGAGACCTGAATAATGATGACAAAACCAATAACTGTACTGTACTACGCCGTTTTTTTTCTTTTTCTTTTTTTTAAGCTCATGCTACCATTTTCGACACCAAATGCTGTTATCTTCAGGCCCCAGGCTTAACCTACCATTCACAACCGCAGTGACAAAGATGGCAGCCAACGTTTGGTGCCTAAGGATGACACCATTTGATGTCGCAACCGGTAGCATGAGCTAAAAAGAATAAACGATATTAGATTTCAATACAGCTGTTCGTTTCGTCATCATTATTCAAGTGCTTCGTCCAGCTGCTGTCCCACTGTCCTTGATGGCTTATCAGAGAAGTGAAGGCGTTTTGCTTCGCAATTCACAGAGGCATCCTACATATCATTAAAAAGTGTTGTCTGAAACTATCCATTGTTTTGAGAACATTCATCCTGAAAGCGAACATGTAGCGAATGTATCCACTGTGGTACTGATGCTGAAATTAACTTAGCTTCATTCAACTAACGATATGTCAGTACACTGTTGTAACACATATAGAGAAAAAACAATGAGTGGCTAGTAAAAGACTTTGACGATCTGTTAGGTACGATCAGTGCTCCTGCAGCTCTGCCAGTGTTTGCACTGAAGTTTCGTGAAGCGATTACAGTGACTGAGAGCGGCTCGCCCGCTCCGCTCTGCCGTCGGACGGCCGTGCCTTATCACTGGAATGAGAGGACGGCGCAGTTGGGGAACAATCCAAACATCTTGTCCCAAGTAAACACCCGACTTCCTGGCGACTTGCTTCTCTGTTGATCCTGGACTCACATCTCGGATGATAAAGGTCTTCGATTCCGAGCTACAGTGCTCTAACCTAGTTCTCCGCAGCGCGCAGAGGCTAGATTCTAGAGAAATTACGCCCGACTTCGGTAAAGAGAAGATTACGGTTTGACGAAGAAGCCAGCAGGGAAGGTTTCGCTATTTTATCAGAATTAATTTATGTCTTAATTGTAATTAAAATTCAGTAGCGTTAAAGTATTATTTCCTCTTATTTTCCGTAAATTGAGTAAGTAACCTATAGATTCACTGTATTCCCCGTACCATTTCTTCTTGTCCTGTGTAAATTTCCGTGTACTTCGTACATTTTTATTCTGATTGATCCTCCCGAAACGATCCCCATAATTCCTCCTGTGCCATTTTCCCAACAGTAGCAGAGGACCAGTATCTGGAAGATTTGCCACTTGACTTATCGCAGAATCTTTACTATGTTGTAACTATCTTCAAAACAATGTCCGAGAGCTGGTTTCTCAGGATGGAGCAAGATATGGTTGTGAGTGTGGACGGGGCCGTATCAGTTACTCTCGGTTGTACAACAAATACGTGAAATTTACTGAAAGAAATTAAAATTTTAAAACATTCTCTTAAAGAAAACACTATTGACTGTATGATGGCTGAAGGCCTTAACACAAAAAAAAAGTTCCACAAATTTAGGGCCGAAGGCCTCCAACAATAACCTCAAACAACAAACTGCTGAAGGCTTAAATTAGAGGTCAGAAGAACCATTCCAAATAGCACTTTTAAAATAAATACCTTGCTATTAAAACAAGTTTGCTTAAAACACTTACTGTAACATGGCTGAGGTCTTATCAAGAAAGAAGCGAAATTATTGCGCAGCTGAAGCACACACACAACTTCAAATCACAAACGGCTGAAGACCTGAATCATAAGTCAGGAGAACACTTCCAAATAGCACATATTAAGATAAATACTCCGTTTTAAGAGAAACTGTAACATGGCTGAAGACCTTATTATAAAACAAAGTTAAATTATTACTCGGCTGAAGGCCACAAACAACTTCAAATAACAAACGGCTGAAGGCCTGAACTAGAAGTCAGGAGAACAATCCCAAATAGCACTTTTAAACAAAATGACTTGCTTTTAAAACAAGTTTACTTAAAAAACTTACGATAACACGGCTTATCACGAAAGAAGTGAAATTATTGCTCGGCTGAAGGCCACACTAACAATAATTAGAAAATTACAGGTATCCTTAAAACAAACATCACAATCTAAGGAATCAGGACAAGCGGTTCTTAGCAAGTGTTCCAAGTGTCAGCCTGTGAAGGTAACTCAAAGATAAGGAAAGGTGAGACAGGTAGCCAAGAGCTGTACTCACGTAACAGGATGGCAACTCAAGCTGGGGACAGCTTAAGCGCCGACCGACCGACTAGCCCATCCGCCTAACATACGATCACCGGTACAACGATGGAATATTTTTAGGCAAGGTCGAAGAGACAGACAGCACTACATCTTCAGAAAACACCCAAGGCGGAAGGAAACACTAGAACCAAGGTACATCTCCCAAAAAATATGCACAGTACAACACAAGAGGCTGTCGAACTACACGCTATGTCGGATAGCATCAACACAGCCGGCCGGAGTGGCCGTGCGGTTCTAGGCGCTACAGTCTGGAGCCGGGCGACCGCTACGCTCGCAGGTTCGAATCGTGCCTTGGGCATGGATGTGTGTGATGTCCTTAGGTTAGTTACGTTTAATTAGTTTAAAGTTCTAGGCGACTGATGACGTCAGAAGTTAAGTCGCATAGTGCTCAGAGCCATTTGAACCAATTGAAGCATC
This sequence comes from Schistocerca cancellata, assembly GCF_023864275.1. Lineage (NCBI taxonomy): Eukaryota > Metazoa > Arthropoda > Insecta > Orthoptera > Acrididae > Schistocerca > Schistocerca cancellata. Next base: position 597,639,849 of record NC_064630.1, on the reverse strand, counting down.
AACACGACGAGGAAAGGTACACTGCCAGAAAAGTACACTAACTTCCAGGGCTGGTAACTGGGGCTATAGAGGCCACAAGGCAGAAAATACCGCTGGTTGCACTTCACTAATAAGAATAATACTAAGTTCAATGATGAATAACAAATAGAGAAAGACGGCTGCAACATTTCACCGCCTCGAAAAACTAAAGGCTCTGCGGTCCTGGGAGACAGAACCCACCGACCAAAGGCGAGATCTCAGAATAGTCGAGGTTGCACTAGCAGTTGACTCTTCACTCAACTCAAACGTCCAGAGTTCGGTGTGCAACGAAGTCGTCGCTCTCGCAGCTACCCCTCCTCGATCCTGCAGTGGCAGCACGGCGCCAGCGGCCCCGGCTTGCCCCCGCGCTGCACGGACCTGCTCGCTGCTGCGCCCCCAACCGACCTGATGTCTGTTCGCAACCCCTCACCAAATCCAGTATACAGACAGCCATTGACTCACAATACTAAAACAAGTCACTGTGAAACAACGCGGACGAAATATAAGTCGGCACAAACACAGAGAAACCAGAAGCAGTCGGAAGACCAAATGCACGCCGCCCGCTGCGACGACCGACCGAACGACCAACCAACGGTCGTCTCCACATAAGTCAGGCACCGGAAAGATCCCAGTATAAATCGTCGACTGACAACTTATTTCCATGTCACTTCGACGAGTGGACACACACACACACACACACACACACACACGCACACACACACACACACACACACACACACACACAGAGATGAAAGTTGCACTACTCGAATATCACGGTCCACCCAACTAGAACTCGCTGAATCCGGTCCCTGACGCGGTCGTGCACTCCCGCGACCACATCATTCCGTCGGAGAATGCATGTGTGTCGCCAGCGGTCGGGCGAATACTGGCTGTCCGGACCTCGTTGCTGCTCCGTCTTAATTCCCCTAGCCCGACACACGACGACTCGGAAATACTAGAGGCCGCTCCAAAAATAGTACCGCGGTACGTGCTATCGATAAGCGCTGCTGCTGTCATTCGCGGACAGACAAGGCGAGCAGACGTAGTGGCGACAGTGAACACACTAACAAAATGAGACGACACTACCGCTATTACAAGATGCCAAGATATGAACGGCATCAACACGAGCCGCATACTGCTCAGTCGTACTGTGAATAAATAATGTTTCATGTTATTTGACGGAAAATATTGTAACTGTCAAATGGATAAAACTAAACGTTCAATGAATTTTACCCGTGATGGATGCAGTTGAACTCTGTGTCTGTTCCTTTATAGGGTGTAGAAAAACAACCGCTACCAGTCAAGATAGAAGATGAGTTTATTTAACGCACGACCGGTTTCGAGCTTGTGCCCAACTTTATGTGGTTTTACATTCAACTACATGTTTCAGTGCTTAATGTGGGGGTCACTGATTAAATAGAAAACCAGTAATATGATGATGACTAAATAGATCCAACTGATATAAGTTGCTAAGTGACATGTGTTCTAAAGTATTATAATACTTACAAACAGCTCTACTATCCATCTTATTTCCACATTATATTTATACAGCTGGAGTATGCATGTCGTTTCCACATCACTTTCATCACATTGTTTACGAAAATAATTCGATTTCTTACATATTAACTGTATATTATACATCATAGTGAATACTGGTACTTTCATTAACGTCTTTGATACAGTAGATGCAAAAGTTCAGAAGCACACTCACAACGTTTAACGTTTTTGTATAGCAAAACGGAGATTATAGTCGAAGACCTTAGATCTGAAAATTTCAGAAGTGTTACACATACAGAAACACAGAAACATAAAAGACATTATACAGATTATCAAAACGAAATTTTTACATGGTTATGGAACTAAACAGTCATTTGCAATATATAGAAATATTTATACAGCTGGAGTATGCATGTCGTTTCCACATCACTTTCATCACATTGTTTACGAAAATAATTCGATTTCTTACATATTAACTGTATATTATACATCATAGTGAATACTGGTACTTCCATTAACGTCTTTGATACAGTAGATGCAATAGTTTAGAAGCACACTCACAACGCTTAACGTTTTTGTATAGCAAAACGGAGATTATAGTCGAAGACCTTAGATCTGAAAATTTCAGAACTGTTACACTTACAGAAACATGAAAGACATTATACAGATTATCAAAACGAAATTGTTACATGGTTATGGAACTACACAGTCATTTGTAACATATAGAATTATTGCTGGCAAATTATACAACTCTGTAGGCATTCGTGCCTGTTTTTCTTACTAGTTGCGAGGGGGCCATGAATGACAGTTTTAGTGTTTAAAAATTTCATTAAAGATAAGTAGAAATAATTTGTTTGCCAAGTCTACTTATTCATAGACGATTTGGTGAGTTGGATGTATAGATATAATTTCAAGCTCTTCAAGAAGATTCACTTTCTTTCCTTTGCTGTCAGTGTGTCTGCAGTGTTTCTGGGTGAGTGGCCATGTTCTTTCAGATGTGCTGCAAAATTGGATTTATCAAAGTTATTTAGCCAGAAATCATCCTTATGTTCCTGGTACCTCATTGTGAATCTGCTTTCTGTGTGGCCTATGTAGAACTATGAGCGATTATCACATGAAAGTCTTTAAATACCTGATTTTCTGTGACATTCTACATCCTAAGTATTCAATTTTTCATGAACCATTATGTTAAAAATATGCAAATAATCAGTAAAGCCAGAGATTTATTTTGACAAAGGACAAATTACTACTGTTCGATACCTGCGAGCGAGCAACTCTGAAACGGCTTAGAAAGTCGGCTCTTAGCAAGATACTGTCGCGAGCATCTGTGGAAAGAACGGAAAGAGGTTTGAAGTCCGTGAAACCACGAGAAGGCGAGAATGTGATACATGTCCACGCCTCAGAGGATGTGGAAGTTGGAGGCTTGCCCACTCTGCGCTCTGGATTTCTTAATATTTACAGTTATAAGATTGTGATTTGTAACTTACTTTTTTCTTTTCCTTACTTTTAGTAGCCTCGCTCTCTCTCTCTCTCTCTCTCTCTCTCTCTTTTTTCTTTTTTTTGTAGTCTTCCGACTGGTTTGTTGCGGCCCCGCCCACGAATTGCTCTCCTGTGCCCACCTCTTGAAGCCTACGTCCTCAATTATTTGCTGGATGTCTTCCAATCTCTGTCTTCCTCTACATTTTTTATCCTCTACAGCACCCTCTAGCATCATGGAAGTTGTTCCCTGATGTCTTCATAGATATCCTATCATCCTGTCCGTTCACCTTGTCAGTGTTTTCTACATATTCCTTTCCTACCCGATTCTGCGCAGAACCTCCTCATTGCTCACCTTATCAGTCCACCTAATTTTATTCTGTAGCACTGCATCTCAAATGCTTCGATTCTCTTCTGTTCCGCTTTTCCAACAGCCCGCGTTTCACATTCCTACAATGCTGTGTTCCAAACGTACATTCTCAGAAATTTCTTCCTCAAATCAAGACCTATGTTTGATACTAGTAGATTTCTCTTGGCCAAGAATGCTCCTTTTGCCAGTGCCAATCTGCTTATGATGTCCTCCTTGCTTCGTCCATCATTGGTTACTTTGATGCCTAGGTAGCAGAATTCCCTAACTTCATCTACTTCGTAACCATCAATCCTGATGTTAAGTTTCTCGCTGTTCTCATTTCTGCCACTCATTTCTTAGATTTAGTCTCAATCCATATTCTGTACTCATTGGACTCCCATTCCATTCAGCAGATCGTGGAATTCTTCTTCACTTTCACTCAGGATAGCAATGTCACCAGCGAATCTTATCATTGTATCGTTTCACCTTGAATTTTAATTCCACTACTGATCCATTCTTTTAATTCCATCATTGCTTCTTCGATGTACATATTGAACACTAGAGGCAAAAGACTACGTCCCTGTCTTACACCCTTTTTAATTCGAGCACTTTGTTCTTGGTTGTCCGCTCTTATTATTCCCTCTTGGCTCTTGTACATATTGTGTGTTACCCGTCTCTCCCTATGGCTTACCCCTATTTTTCTCAGAATTTCGAACATCCTGCACCGTTTTACATTACCGAACGCTTTTTTCACGTCGACAAATCATATGAACACGTCTTGATTTTTCTTTAGCCTTGCTTCCATTATCAACCGCAACGTCAGAATTACCTCTCCGGTGCCTTTACCCTTCCTAAAGCACTGCTTTTTATTGAAGTCAAAAATTCACACAGTATAGGTTTCCAGCTGATTGTATGTCACCCATATGTATTTCAGTACTTACTTTTACCATTTGTCAGCTGTGTGATCAGCTGTGAATTAGCTACGTTTTTGATCATTGATCATACTTTCATTGTCCTTTTTGTGATCAGCTGTGAATTAGCTACGTTTTTGATCATTGATCATACTTTCATTGTTCTTAAATAACTGGTCTTCCAGCAGAGTGAGCATTCGGTTTCTTTTGCTGTTACGGCACTAAACTACCTTGTCTGTTTTTATGTCAGTGTGGTAATGAATTTGTGTTAGATGCTGCGCATATATGAAGAGGGTACACTCATCTTCAACGCCCCTATACAGTGATGTTTTAGAACATTGTGTCCCACAGCTTAAGACTTTGTCGTTCACCTCTGGAACGCAATACGCATAAGCGATTTTACATGGGCTGGATTCGTCTACTCCTTGGTACGTTTCCGGAGGTATGTGACTACGCACTAGTCAAGCACTTCCGCTAAATTACGGACCTATGGTTTCTGTCCGCAGAATTTGCGCCCCCTAGTGTTCCAGACGTATTCCAACATATACAAATGAGGCGATTTTAGTGTACAAGATATCAATATGAATTCTCTGTTATGCTTCTCAGACTACTGTGTCACGGTTCTTGCCTTGTAACGTGGAAGATATCCTGCTGGAAGATGCCATCTGACGAAGGCTTCAAATTTGAAGGGGTGCAAGTGGTCCGTAACAATATTCACGCAGCACACAGCTGACAACGCGCCTTCGATTACCACAACAAGTTCCACGAAAGCCGACTGAATAACCTTCATAACATAATGCTGCCCCCATCGGACAGCATTCGTGATGTGGTAATCTGTGGCAGCTCCGACGAGACAGCACAGTACTGATGCTGTCACAAGTGTTTCGGAGTAACCAGTTAGCGCACATTGTTGGACACGCAGCATACGATCCGTTAAGTGTTTCGATATTCACGCAACGACATCGTAAATCACGATTGCAGTGGACTGTGGATCAAAAGCAATTTGTCGTCTGGTTTATAAACCATTCTTATTGTTACCCCATTTCAGTGATCGCTTCTGGATAGGCCGTCATCCAGGCGAGCGTCTGCTCGAGATATGCTCATTGTAGGGCAGGGTGGAGGTCTGCTGTGTTTTCTGATGAAAGCTGGTTCTGTCTCAGTGACAATAATGGCCTTGTGTTGATTATGTAATAGAATGACCATAGCGGGTGACGTGGTCGGGGTTGTAAGGCATGGCAGGGTAGAAGAAGGTGGCTGTTTTTAGCAAACTTCCTCTTTATTGTTGGTTCTTCCAACACATTTTCCAGTAGCTCAGCCCCACCGCTCGTGTCATGGTGAAGACCAGCTGATGCACGCAGTCCGGGCAACGCGACGCCGCGCTCGGTCAGCGGCTGTGCGGGCGGTAGGAGGCTAGTGGGACGAGGCCCGGCCCTGTGCACCTGTCTCCTGCAGATGCTGCGGCTCGTGACGACGCCGGGAGTCGCTGGTGCAGCAGCGGGCAACGCCCTCCGCTGGCCAGTCCTCGGGGACAGCGGTGGTGATGACGACGACGTGACAGAGACTGAACGGCCAGTCGGTCGGACCGCATGCCGACGCCCACCTCTGATGCACTTAAATAGTGCAGGCCGCTGCTGAATCCTCTGGTTACACGGAGGCGTCTTTATTAGAAGGTTCTCGATGAGTTGGCTAACGCAACCGCGCCACAAGCGGCCCGCGCCTGCGTAATTCTGCTAATGCTGCGTTCTGATGGCTGCCGCGCACGTACACACTTACCGACGCTCGTTGCAAAACTGTGTCACCTGAATAACGCACTGGCCGGCCCTCGTCGGCGTTTGCCGCGAGGCTGGCGCATCGCGCACTGAAACTCACTAAATCACAGTTTCGCACCGTATTTCCTAAAAATAACCCCTTGTCCTCTACAGTTAGAAGGAGGCCAGTTGAGGGCCTGCAACGAACCTCCCTGCATGTTAGACACGGTGAACCTACACCTGGTGTTATGCTCTTGGTTGCAATTTCGTATGACGTCAATAGCACACTCATGGTTAGCCCACACACCCTGACTGAAAATATGTGCGTCATTCTGGTGATTCGACCTGTCGTCATTCATGAACAGACGGTGTTTTCCAATAGGACAACGCTCTCCCACATACCGCTGTTGTAACCGAACATGCTCTACAGGCTGTCAATATGTTGCCTTGGGACACTCGATCGCCAGCTATGTCTCCAGTCCATCACACATGGGACACCATCGGATGACAACTCCAGCATAAAACACAAACAACATTAGCCGTCCTTGTGCTGCCCTATCAACTGCAACAGTCATAGAATTCCATCCCACAAACTGAAATTGGGCACCTGAACAACGCAGAACACGCAAGTTTACGTGCTTCCAATAAACATTCTGGCGGTTATACACGAGTTAGTGTGGCAATTGTTATAACAACGGCGTTATTCGTTCCGATGAGATCTTTTCACAAAATTTAATCACCAGCTTTCTCTTCCGAATACTACAGTATTTTGTTGACTCGCAGTTACACAAGGAGAAATGACACTCGCAATAAAGTAAGAGACATCAGAAGTCGTACAGCCAGATTTGGGTTTCAGGTTTCCTACGTGCTGTTCGAGAGAGGAGAATCGCCGAGTGAGCCATGCTGCGACTCGCGTTGGTACAGTTTGTAGGTTTCCGCCCTCTGTTGCAAGGCAAGACGTATCGTTTAGTTGGCACGGTTGCGGTTGTTTGTGTTGACTGGCGGCACTTGGTTTCGCAAGCGTTGCCTGTCCGTTAGTGGCAGCAGCGGTGTTTATGAAGATGTAGCAACTGTTGCCCTATCTTTGGGGCAACGTGATGTTTTCTCGGGTCATGTGAGTGTGCCATTTCGGTTGGGGACTCAGGAGGAGCTAGGTCCGCGCAGTGCGGGAACATGCCGGGACCGCTGGCGGCACACATGGACTGCAGGATGGAAGGGCTGTGGTCACGAGGGTGCACGACTTCGTCGTATACCGGATCCAGCAAGCTTTAAGATGAGTGCATTTTAATCCAAGTAGAGCAGAGTCAGTCACCCGTGTGAGCCCCGTAGTACGTAAGTGATGTTGTGACAGATTATCATCGCGCCATCATGTGCAGTCTACTGCGTTAAAAGTATTTGGCTCAGTGATTAGACGGTGTGGTTACTCAACTGTGAATTACAAAAGCAGTGAAGAGATTTGTTTCATTCTGCCAACCGTCGTCAGAGTTGTCACAGTGAGTTCAGCGCGCGTTTATGTGCCTAATGAATTTTATGTCACTCATCTGATACTTGGTTTTGGCTCGCTTTGCGATTGTTTCCACAATGATGTGTGGTTGCTGATTCTGGTTGGTTACATTTCGGTTTGGCCTCACACGCAAATCGAGTGGGGTTTCATTTACTGTAAGTTTGTCTGGTGTTCTGAACTGTGACTTGTTTGTTCAGATTTTCGAGTTTGTGGAATCGGACGGAAATCTGGTAGAGGTTCCTTTCTCGTTCCAGGCGCTCTAAGCACAGTATTCTGGGGACGTAGTGCAGACCGCCGGTACCGGCTTTGGCGTATTGTTCCATAGTTGCATTTGGTTTATCGGGCGTCAGGTAGTTTCAGCAAGATTGTCATTAGTAATTCATTAGACTGCCACTAGTCTGAGTTACCATCTTGTGAAGTGAATGCAACTCTTAGCTGCCTATCTCATCGCTCGCGAAAGTGTTTACTGCCGGACCTTCTCCGAGGTCGAATCCTGGAGCATCGTCTGGATCAGTTGCTTGTTTTTTTTTTATTAACTTTTGCTATTGTATTTGCTGTTTTACAGCAGGTTTCAAATTTTTTATGTTATTGCTGTTCCTGGCATGCAAAGCCTTCAGTTGTGATTGTGGTCATTGGCTTTAAAATCTTATTTGGTATTTGTATTTTAGCAATAAGCCTTAAAACCTTATTTACTGCCATTCCTGGCGTGTGGTGCCTTCTGCGTTGTTTGTGGCGACTTGCCTTTAATATTTCAATACCTGTAATTTGTATTGCAGCGAGTTCTTAAACATTATTAATTTATTGCCATTCTTGGCGTGTAAGGCCTTCAGCCGTGATCACAGTGGCTTCTTTTTTTTTAACATTATGTATGTATTTTATGGTGACTTGCTACATTGTAACACACTGAAAACACTATTATTTACACAGCTGTTTATTCCTTCATTAATAACGTCTGGTATTTTTTTTATTTATTGTTGAGTCTGGAATTACTGTTTTAAAAAATAAATGTGTGTAACTGTAAAAGGCAACCTATAGTAACTGATTACGGCCCCGTCCACAGTCGTAACCGAATCCTGCCTTCCCTTGACCATTCAGGCTTCACCGAGAAATATTCTAGAAGCGGTTCTAAGATTCACTTTGCCAATATCTTAACTGTGATTTGCAGAGTAACCAGGTAGATGTACGAGCAACGAATACAGGGTGTTACAGAATTATGGAGATTGTGGAGTATGAAATTTTGAAAGTTTTGATACAAAGAACCTACAGTCGGAATTAATTTTCTAAGCACTATGCACTTTCTAAACATTTGGTAGGTTAAACGAAACACCAGATTACTGTAGTTTGAACAAAGTTTGTTGACACTAGAGTACAACCAAATACTGTAAACCGCATGTGTGTCTTCACTACCGTAGATTAATATTCGATGTGACGACCATCACTTTCCTAACATAATGTACAACGACGAACCATGTTTTGTCTGTTTCCCTGTGAGATTCCGCGCTATCCTCTGATTGTATCAACGCTGTAAAGATGCGCTCAGTAAGCACAGGTGCTGCTTCTACTGCTATTGCGTACGCCAGGGAGCTTTACCCCAGAGGAAAGAGTTAACAGGGGTGAGGTCAGCAGAGCGCACAGACGAAGGGACCGGGCGTCCCCTTCCGGTTGGGCCCTACACTCTGCTTGAAGTTGTCTGTGAAATATGCCCTCCAAGTGCGCTGGAGAACCAATGTTCTGAACCGCAAACTAGTTCGCATTTGAAGGGAACGTCCTCCAGAAGGTCAGGCAAGGCGTTGTCCAGAAAATTCACATACCGTGCACCACGCAAACGATTTGGTAAGATGTGTATTGCAAGAAATCCAGCCTAAACGTTCACTCTTTGAATCTCACTTGCTAACGTCTTATACGGGTAGTGCATAGATTGTCAACAGCCCACTGGTGGCTGTAGATTATAGGTTCTTTATAACAAAACGTTCAAAATTGCATCCTCTAAAATCTTCCAAATTTTTAAAACGTCTTTGTCTAACACCCTGTACATCTCTTGCACGTACTTTTAGGTCATCCTTCACAAAACCGAACAGAGAAGCTGTCTACGATGCTGGGCAAAAGATAACCTCAATATATGCATGGAAAGGAGCCGATATATTTTAAAACATAAACTCCAAACAAACAAACAAAAATAGAATAGGAAAGCTGTAGGTCTGCACGTTTCTTCCTTGTTGACCCAGAACTCTCATTTTTGGTTTGAACTGCAGAGTTAGGCACATTTTGTGCCACGGGTAACTATTGTCTTCAGTTTTTTATGTGTTCTTTGTGGAGATGCTATCCGTCCTTAGTAATCATCATCATCATCATCAGTGTTCTGCCCTGAAGCAAGTCTTTACATGTAGCTCTCCGTGCAGTGCTGTCATTTGCTACCCTCTTCGTTTTTTCATAATGGTATCTTACCCGTATAATCACCATCTGGTATCTAATTCGTGCGTTTTCTTCGTCTTCCACAGCATCCACCACTAAACAACCTCTTCTCATCCCGTTAGCAAGCCAACTGTGTTTCCTCTTCCTCATTACCTTCAAACTTCTCTCTCTTTTCCCCCACTGTTCTCAACACCTCATTATTTGTCACTTTGCCTTTCCAGTCTATCCTTTCCGTCCTCCTCCAATACCACATGTCAAATGCTTGTGATGTTCGCTATACGAATTTTTACCTCTTTGTTGCATCTCGTGTCTTCCGTAACTACGTTTCCCAGACATTTCAGAGCTTTAACCGGTTTTATGCCATCCTCTCTTAACTTAGTAGTTGTTTTTCCTTTTCGTGCCCTTACCGTCAGACATTAAGTCTTTTTCTTATTAATTCTCATTCCGAATTCCTCACAGGTCTTATTTAATTCTTTTAACAGTACAATCATAATTTTTTAGCTCTTTGCCAATAACACCTTATCATCTACAGATCGAATACATTCTTTCCTCGTACCACCAACCCGCACTCCTCTTTTTAGACTGAACGTTTCTGAATAATATGCTCCAAATATAAGTCTTCAGGTCCAGATTGTATACCGATTAGGTTCCTTTCAGATTACGCTGATACAATAGCTCCCTACTTAGCAATCATATACAACCGCTCGCTCACCGATAGATCTGTACTACAGGTTGGAAAATTGCGCAGGTCGCACCAGTGTTTAAGAAGGGTAGTAGGAGTAATCCATTGAACTACTGACCTATATCATTGACGTCGGTTTGCAGTAGGGTTTTGGAGCATATATTATATTCAAACATTATGAATCACCTCGAAGGGAACTATCTATTGATACGTAATCAGCATGGTTTCAGAAAACATCGTTCTTGTGCAACGCATGGCCGCTATCGACAGGGGATCTCAAGTTGATTCCGTATTTCTAGATTTCGGGAAAGCTTTTGACACCGTTCCTCACAAGCGACTTCTAATCAAGATGCGGGCCTATGGGGTATCGTCTCAGTTGTGCGACTTGATTCGTGATTTCCTGTCAGGAAGGTCGCAGTTCGTAGTAATAGACGGCAAATCATCGAGTAAAATTGAAGTGATATCAGGTGTTTCCCAGGGAAGCGTCCTGAGACCTCTGCTGCTCCTGATCTATATAAATGACCTGGGTGACAATCTGAGCAGTTCTCTTAGGTTGTTCGCAGATGATGCTGTAATTTACTGTCTAGTAAAGTCATCCGAAGACCATTATCGGTTGCAAAGCGATTTAGAAAAGATTTCCGTATGGTGTGGCAGGTGGCAGTTGACGCTAAATAACGAAAAGTGTGAGGTTATGAGTTCCAAAAGAAATCCGTTGGGATTCGATTACTCGATAAATAGTACAATTCTCAAGGCTGTCAATTCAAGTAAGTACCTGGGTGTTAAAATTACGAACAACTTCAGTTGGAAAGACCACATAGATAATATTGTGGGGAAGGCGAGCCAAAGGTTGCGTTTCATTGGCAGGACACTTAGAAGATGCAACAAGTCCACTGAAGAGACAGCTTACACTACACTCGGTCGTCCTGTGTTAGAATATTGCTGCGCGGTGTGGGATCCTTACCAGGTGGGATTGATGGAGGACATCGAAAGGGTGCAAGAAAGGGCAGCTCGTTTTGTATTATCTAACAATTTCCTGTTACATTCTTGTTGCTATGTTTCCCGTTTCCTTAGGTTTTACTTTCTTATGTAGTATTTTCCTTTTTTTTCTGCTTTCTTTGAGTGTGTGCTTTAGTTTTCTTAGGCCTGTCCACATTGGTTCCTTTTAATGTGTTAGGGCGCTGATGACCTCGATGTTTAGCGCCCATAAGCCCCAACACACCACCACCACCACGTAATAGGGGAGAGAGTGTGGCAGATATGATAAGCGAGTTGGAATGGAAGTCATTAAAGCAAAGACGTTTTTCGTCGCGGCGAGATCTATTTACGAAACTTCAGTCACCAACTTTCTCTTCCGAATGCGAAAATATTTTGTTGAACCCAACCTACATAGGTAGGAATGATCATCAAAATAAAATAAGAGAAATCAGAGCTCGAACAGAAAGGTTTAGGTGTTCGTTTTTCCCGCGCGCTGTTCGGGAGTGGAATGGTAGAGAGACAGTATGATTGTGGTTCGATGAACCCTCTGCCAAGCACTTAAATGTGAATTGCAGAGTAATCATGTAGATGTAGATGTAGATATGTTCAGCAATACTGGGGAGAAACACCTACCTTGCCTCAGTTCCCTCTCAATTGTACTTTGCGATGTCATCTCATTCCCAAACTGTACTCGTATTTTTGTTGTAGTTATAGATTCTCAATAAACCTTCTATTCATGCAGTCGATTGCATTCATCCTTAAGACGTCCATTAATTTATTTCTCTGTACTCTATCAAAGGTTTTCTCAAGTAAATGAAAATACTATTAACTTCTGTTGCTCTTTCAGTACATCTCTCACCTGTAATTGTCAACTCCCCAAATCCATCTCCTGTAGTTTTTCCCTCTTCTAAACCCATACGTTTCCTCTGCAATACTTTTTTACTGTCTTCCCTGAAATCTTGTATTTCTCACCCTTAATACGACTTTAGCTATATGGGAAACTTGTGGTTCTCAAATTTCTTGGCATTGCATACCTTCTTAATCGGTATCATTGCTGCTGAGAGAAAGTCATCCCGTCATTCACCTTTTCATTGCTAAACTGAAAAGCCAAAGAAACTCTTACACCTAATATGGTCTAGGGCCCTCGAGAGCACGCACAAGTGCCGCAACACGACGTGGCATCAACTCGTCTATTATCTGAGGTAGTGCTGGAGGGAACTGACGCCATGAATCCTGCAGCGTTGTCCATGAATCCATAAGAGTACGAGGGGGTGGAGATCTGTTCTGAACAGCAAGTTGCAAGCCATCCCAGATATGCTAAATAATGTTCGTGACTGGGGAGTTCGGTGGCCAGCGGATGTGTTTAATCTCAGAAGAGCCACTCTGCAGCAATTCTGGACATGTGGGGTGTCGGATTGTCCTGCTGGAATTGTCCAAAGTCTTCAGAATGCACAATGGACATGAATAGATGCAGGCGATCAAACAGAATGCTTACGTACGTGTAACCTGTCAGAGTCGTATCTAGACGTATCAGAGGCCCCATATCACTCCAACTGCACACGCCCCACACCATTACAAAGCCTCCACCAGCTTGATCAGTCCCCTGCCAACATGCCGGGTCCATGAACTCATGAGGTTGTCTCCATAACCGTTCACTTCCATCCGATAGACACAATTTAGAACGAGACTCGTACGCCCAGGCAACATGTTTCAAGACATCAACAGTCCAATGACGGTCATGACGGGCCCAGGCGAGCTGTAAAGCTTACTGTCGTGCAGTGATAAAGGGTTCACGAGTGGGCCTTCGGCTCCGAAAGCCAATATGAATTATGTTTCGCTGAATGGTTCGCACGCTGACTCTTGTTGACGGCTCAGCATTGAAATCTGCAGCAATTTGCTGAAGTGTTGCACTTCTGTCATTTTGAACGATTTCTTTAGTCGTCGTTGGTCCCGTTCTTGCAGGATCTTTCCCCGGCCGCATCGATGCCAGAGACTTGATGTTTTATCGGATTCCTGATATTCAAGGTACACTTATGAAATGGTCGTACGGGAAAATCCCCACTTCATCGCTACTTCGGAGATGCTGCGCACTATCTTTCGTGCGCCATCTATAACAACACGTTAAAACTAACTAAAATCTTGTTAACCTGCCATTGTAGCAGCAGTAACCGATCTAACAACAGCGCCAGACACTTGTTGTCTTATATAGGCGTTGCCAATCGCAGTGCCGTGTTTTGCCTGTTTACATATCTCTGTGTTTTAAAACGCTTGCCAATACCAGTTTCTTCGGCGTTTTACTGTAGTTTAAGCCCTATGGATTGAGGGTACAACTTGTATGCGATGGACAGTGGCGGAGGGCTGCAGCGTCAGCCTTGACACTCAAGAGATGACTGGACGATCGCAAGTGAAATATCAGGATATGGCTGCATTCTCTTATGAGCAAACAGGACGCAGCGAAACCACGAATATTCATACTAATCTGCTTCCTTTCTTAAGGTATTTCCCTGATAATGTTCACAGGGAACGAGTGCAGTTTCAGATTTAAAAGTTGATGACTTTCCCTCTGAAGGACGTATCGATCGAGATTCGATAGGTGCAGCGGGCATCATAGCGCACACATGCACCCGCGGCCTCCCACGCCGTGACGTAAAAAACCCTGTTAAGGCGCAACACAAAGACTCATCTCTCCCCGACGCCGGCCCCGGGGGGAATCACGGCCTTTCAAACTCGGACCACCCCCGTCAAATCCTATTACCACACATTCCGCGCCTAAGGGCTGGGCGGCAGAGGGGGCCCAGCCAGCCCCGGCTGGCGCTGTGGCGCCCCGACACAAAGGAGGGGGTGGACACGGCCGGCGCTTTTATCCCCGCTCCCCTCTCGCCGTGGCTCGCGCCCTCCCGGCACAAGTGGCTGCAGTTCCACCGCGCGCCTTCCGGGGGAAGTCGCCGCGCCGCGCCGCGCCGCCACGGCCAGGTCCGGCTCGGCCCCCGAGATTGCGCGGCGCCAGTTGCGCTCGGCGTGGCAGAATGAGCCACCCGCGGCCGCCCGCCTCGCCTTTTGGACGCAATAAAGGAAGTCGTCGGAAGCCAGGGGCGCGCTGTGTCCTCGCACCGTCGGCCGTCTCGGCTCTGGAGCAGACGGGCAAAGTGGCGGCTTTAGCCGCACTCGCTCACTGGACGGCGACCAGCGTTAGTATACCGTATGCAGTCGTTGACAGCTGTACAAACGCTATCTGAAGAACTATTAACCCTCCAGCAGGCGCGTCAACTTCCATGACGCCATTAGTCGCGAGATATCTCGTAGATACATGCGACGATTTTTGTGGTTTTTCGTTTGTTTACAGGTTCTTTTTCTTTTGTTTTTGTTTTAAATTGCAGTTACCTTTATTGTTACAGATTTTACAAATACAGAAGTGAACATCACGCTCATTACACTTTCAAATTAACAGAAATATTTGACATTTTGTAATGGAGAAGTACATGAAATTCTTTTAAAAATTGATTTTATTATAGATACAAATAAATTATTGAACTAATCAAAGCATGTCTCTTTTCACTTATTGCCCTCTCCAGAAAGACACTGTTCACAAATTATTTTTGCGTGCTTTTGCAAACAAAGATGTGTACCGCATTTTTCACATGTATTCTTGCTGAGACAAGTCTTTTTTGTCTCCCTGTAACATGACTGGCACCTTTTTATTTTCTTGTTTTCTGATTCCAAGGATTGTACAGCGTTTCCTTGCTCTTTTCCTTTCGGTTTGTACTTCACTAGCATTGAACTTATATCATATAGAGTCATAATAAGAGCTCTTCTTTTGGGATGACCTTGCAGTAGAAACAGAGCCAAAGTTTTGAGGTACTCGCGCCGATTCGAGTAATTATTCTTGTTGCCCAAGAAAATTACTCTTGAGTTGATGCCTGCAATGTTCAACAGGTGGAAAAAAATCACCATAGGCCATCTTCTTGTTGACCTAGCACAGAGTTTGTCAAATACATCAACTCCAGATTTGGTGTCATTATGGTGTAGAATAATTGCGGGTACTTTCTCTAAACCTTCCAAAACCTCACTTGACGATACATGCATACTCGAAAGGAGGACTACAGTTTTCCCTTTTTTCGGGACATACGACACAAGGGTTGTTGTCTACTTTTTGGTGCTACGAAATTCGATGGCAGTTCCTTCTTGTTTTTTATTGTGCCTACAAACGACAGTCTCCTTTTATGCAGTTCTCTTACTAACTCCAAACTAGTGAACCAGTTATCTGCTGTAATGTTTCTACCCATCCCATATATTGTTTCGGCAAGTCTCAGAACTACTTCTTTGGCGGAGTTGTTATTCTGAAAGAGTCCTTCTGGTTGTAATCCACAATATATTTCCATGTTGTAAGTATAATAAAGCTTGGCATCACATAGGCAGAAAATTTTGATGCCATATTTAGATGGTT
This sequence comes from Schistocerca cancellata, assembly GCF_023864275.1. NCBI lineage: Eukaryota > Metazoa > Arthropoda > Insecta > Orthoptera > Acrididae > Schistocerca > Schistocerca cancellata. The sequence continues at coordinate 597,623,833 of NC_064630.1, read as the reverse complement.
TGGATGGTATGAACTGGTGAAATCCACACCGGCCTCGAAATGCTGGTAGCTGCTCATCAACTGTGACGTTCTGACCGAGGGAGTAATGTGTCTTGCAGTTATTCAAACACATGTGAACATTTCCCTCACAGCTGCTAATTTGTCTGTCTTGCGCCGTTCTTGTCTTGTGGCTCTATCATCAAAACGAACACATCTTATTAGGTTTAAATGGTTCAAATGGCTCTGAGCACTATGGGACTTAACATCTATGGTCATCAGTCCCCTAGAACTTAGAACTACTTAAACCTAACTAACCTAAGGACATCACACAACACCCAGTCATTCTTATTAGGAACAGGAAACGTTTTTCGGACATGGTCATTCTAAAAATACTCAGACCAAGGTCATCTGCTGTCCAGAAGTAGTGAACATTCTGTCACTCATCACGGAACACACTAGCAAGGTATAACAAGCCAAGAAAGGCTTTTATTTCGATTGCGTCTGTGTCCTTGCAGTCACTCTCGCGAGCAAAGTTTCCTTTTAGATCAGCTATACGCCTGTTAGTGTTGACCATAATTAGATCTAAGATATCATTACTGATGAATAGGCTCCAGCAGTCATTTTAAGTTACCATTTTCTTTGCATCTCCAACTACCCCAGGCAGTTTGGTTAGTATATTATGAGGCCGTGTCTGTGTTGCTTTTCAAAGCACTTTCCTCCATTTAGTTCCATCCTTACCTAAAATGAAAAATTAGTACATTACACCATTATTAGATATTGTTATTATTACATCTGAAAGCATATTTATTGTCTTTTCTACTCACCAAAATAGCAATGTTCATCAGTTTCCTGCACTTCATTATTTTCCTCTTCATCAAATTCATGATCCGTGTCTGAGTCTACAGATCGTGTTTCGAGTATATCTTCGGTTTCTGAATCAGTTTCTGCAAGATGATCTTCATCTTCAATGGATACCTCTTCGTCGAGAAGAAGGCGATGTACTTCTTCCAAATCCTTAGGATTTTCTAGATCATATCGTTTACTCATTTTGAAAGAGAGTACACGTAGCTACAACGAAACTTTGCTTCATTTAGAAGACAACAACGCAACTGCCGACTTGCGTGAGCTGCAAACAATGCAACAGCTGCAGTCATTAGCGGCGACAGAGCGTTACCCGAGTAGGCGCGCTGTATCTGAGAGATACAGGCAGTACACGTTCCCACACCTGACTCCTTTATGACCTTGTCAGTATCGATATAAGACTGAAATTCCTGTGAAGCAATAAGAAAGGTATAACACAAGATGTCGTGGGCCAGCAAACCATTACCACTGTTCATTGCGGTAATATTAGAGAAAAAGTAGGTCGTGTATCTCACAGATACATGCGCGACTGTCGGAGGGTTAAAGAAACTATGACAGCGTGACGTCTGGCGAAAAATCAGGAGAAAATAAAATACATTCTTTATTTACAAGTTAAGCGCTGTTGGGCGGGGCCGGCACTTGGATTGGTGACCATCCAGCCGCCGTGTGTTGTTGCCATTTTTCGGGGTGCACTCAGCCTCGTGATGGCAATTGAGGAGCTACTCGACCGAATAGGAGCGACTTCGGTCAAGAATACCATCATAACGACCGGGAGAGCGGTGTGCTGACTCCATGCCCCTCCTATCCACATCCTCCTCTGAGGATGACACGGCGGTCGGATGGTCCCGGTAGGCCACTCGTGGCCTGATGACGGAGTCCTTTTTTTATTCTTTATTTACACAGAGCTGCCAAACTTCATGGTACAGCGATATGCACGTATACAGAAGACCTAGCATCGAGTACAAAATGTGTAAATGGAGCTATCATTTGTACTCTGGAGCTATCATTTGTACCCAGGTGATTCATGTGTAAATTTTTCTGACGTGATTAACAGACTTTGAACGCGGAATGGTGGTCGCAGCTAAACACGTGCGATATTCCATTTCGAAAATTATTAGGGAATTCAATACTCCGAGATCCACAATGTCAAGAGTGTGCCGAGAATACCAAATTTTAGGCGTTACCTCTCACCGTACAGTCTGGAACCGTTCGACCGCTACGGTAACAGGTTCGAATCCTCCCTCGGGGCTGGCCTGAATGCCCGAGCGGTTCTAGGTGCTACAGTCTGGAACCGCGAGACTGCTACGGTCGCAGGTTCGAATCCTGCCTCGTGCATGGATGTGTGTGATGTCCTTAGGTTAGTTAGGTTTAAGTAGTTCTAAGTTCTAGGGGACTGATGACCTCAGATGTTAAGCCCCATACTGCTCAGAGCCATTTGAACCAGCCAAACACGACATCCCCTGCAAAGCCTGTCCTGACCATATAGATTGCACCCTAAACGACTGGAAAACTGTGACCAGGTCATACAGTTCCCGATTTTAATTGATAAGAGCTGATGAAAGGGTTCGAGTGGGCGCAGACCCCACCAAACCCATGGACCTAGGTTGTCAACAAGGCCCCATTCAAACTGCTCCGTGACGGTGTTGGCTGTGTTTACATGGAATAGACAGGGTCCTCTGATCCAACTGAACCGATCGCTAACTGGAAATGGTTATGTTCGGCTGTTGAGAGACCATTTGCAGCCGTTCATGGGCTTCATGTACCCAAACAACGATGCCATGTCATAGCAGTTTGTCATTGGTTTGAAGAACATTCCGAACAATTCGAACGTGTGATTTGGCCACCCACATCGGCCGACATGAGTCCCATCGAACATACATGAGATAAAATCATGAGGACACTTCGTGCACAAAATTTTGCACCGGCAGCATTTTCGCAGTTATGGGCGACTATAGAGGCACGATGGCTCAATATATCTGCAGGGGACTCCGAACGACTTGTGAATTCGATGCAGTGTAGAGTTGCTGTTCTACACCGGGCAGAAGGATATCTGACACTATATTAGGAAGTATCACATCACTTTTGTCGCCTTATTGTAAGGTTTTAAAGGTATCCAGAATTGATGTAGTGTATTGCAAATACAGGGACACAAAGACAAATCAAATGATCAAATGTTCAAATGTGTGTGAATTCCTATGGGGCCAAACTGCTGAGGTCATCGGTCCATTGACTTACACACTACTTAAACTAACTTATGCTAAGAACAACACACACACATGCCCGAGGGAGGACTCTAACCTCCGGCGGGAGGGGCCGCGCAATCTGTGACACGGCGCCTGTACTCAGGCGGCCACTCCGCGCGGCGACACAAAGAAACTTCACTGTATCAGAACAATCACTGGAAGCAGTTGCTTCCATAAAATATCCAAGAGTGGGCGTACTGAGCGGTTTGATGTGGAACGACCATATAAAATTAATCGCGGGTAAGGCAGATGGCAGACTGAGATTCATTGGAAGAATCCTCAGGAAACTTACTCCATCAACAAGTAGCCTATAAAACTATCACTCGACCAGTGCTTCCCAGTCTGAGATCCGCAGCAGAGACAAATGATAGCACAAATGGAGAAGATCCAAAGAAGAGCAGTACGTTTCGTTACATGTTTGCTTAGCAAGCACGGGAGCGTCACAGAGATTCTCAGCCAACTCCAGTTGCAGGCGATTCAAGAGAGACGTTCTGAATCACAGCATGGTCTATTGTTAAGTTCCCAGAGTTTATATTCCTAGATGGCATCCTCCTACATACATATCACGAGAAAGCCATGAAAGTAAAATTAGAGAGATTCTATCCCGCACCGAGGCTCACTAGGTATCTTACTTCATACGAACCAAAGGCGACTGGATCAGGAAATGGGGGAATTGACAATGGCACACGAAGTACCCTCCGCCACGAACCGTAAGGTGGCTTGCGGAATAGGCAGTTGCAGAATTAGACAAACACTGAAAAACGATGGAAATCGTAAAACAAACACTCACAGAGATATCGATTGGAAAGATAAGTTTATCGGAGAAATCTCTGGACATTTTGAAGAAAAAAGACAGGGGTCAGGCAAGTAGAACGGTTATCACCAAGTCTGTTCAATATCGGCTTGGAGAAAATAATGAGAACCTGGGAAGGAGATCTGAAGTTGGAACGAAGTAGTGGAATACACCTTGCAAAGAATGGAAACAACATGGAAATCAGGTATTTATCTTATCCTGAGTGTGTCGTTCTTTGAGTCAGAAACCGTAAAGACGGGCAAAGAATGCTGGATATCTTCCGCGAAATCGCGGGAAAAACGTGTCTCAAAGTCTCTTATGAAATGATGCAAGACCACAACACAGACGCCGAGGGAAGAAGCACTTGGATATAAAATGCAGAAAGATTAAAAGAACAAACAAAATACTTAGATGAATGGATCGAACTCAACGTACTGGAGAAAGAGGCAGCCAAAGGAAGAGCCAGAAAATTACGCGTTGCTTAAAACTAGCACAGAACAGGTACAAGTCTGAAATCAAGCACTATAATTCAACTATAAACCCAGAAGGACTTTGTCCTCGGGCGTCTCTTATTTTAAATAAGAAAGGATGCTTCGAACTTCTGCAGCTCCAGAAGACTACTGGCGGGACTTCGAACAACAACAAAAACCAAAGTCTACAAGTACACCAAAAATTTCACGAATATGATACGACAGCGATGGTTGAAAATTTATGGGAACTTAGTGAGAATGGGAGAAATCATGTCACATCATTAAAGTCTACCTCTAAGTCGGTTGGGGAGGTCAAAAGAGATGTGAAAGAAATTTTCTTACACTGATCCCGGAATTCAGAAGCGAAGACAACTATATAAAATTATTTGGAAAGGAAACATTAAAAAGGTGGATCATAATTTACATTTTGGAGGAGGAAGTAAAGAAAAGAAGTGAAAAAATAAAGACATTAAGAGAGAAAAGCAAAAGAAACGCCTAGAAGACTTAAGATCTACAGGGCTCATATTGACCAGTTCCGGGAAGAAAAAGAGGTGTATTCAACGCATGGGGTGGAGCATTCGGTGGCGTTCACCGATGAAGGAAGAGTCGCTGATATCTGATTGAAAGAACAGTAGCGAATACTGTAAGCAGCAACTCGTTTTAAAATCGCAAGTTTTCATGAAGAGTGATGAACACTGCATATGTCCTGAAATCAACCCCAGGCCAGTGAATGTTACCTAATGATAACTAGAGTTGACTTTCTGACTAATGACAGGAGATGGGAAACTAATGTAAAGCGAAACAGTAATGGGGAAAGTAACTCGAGAGTAACGCAATCGAATATTTAACACGTACATTAGCTGCTAATCACATAGCAGACAACCTGAAAGTGCATTAAATCTCACCTTCCAGGTCCAGTTCTTGCAAGGACAAACTGAGAGTGGCTTGTTAAACTGCATTTCCATTTTTACATGGAGTTTGGTTTTCTCTAAATCGCGAAATGGTCTTTGCAACACTTGGAAAAGATACCCTGTAATTGGTTTCTATTAATCATGCAAATGTTTTGGGTTTTCTCCTTGTGACGCTGTTGTAACTTTTTCTCGCCTTTGGAGTCACGCCGGCAGCTGTGGCCGAGCGGTTCTAGGTGCTTCAGTCCGGAATCGCGCTGCTGCTATGGTCGCAGGTTCAAATCCTGCCTCGAGCATGGATGAGTGTGATGTCGTTTGGTTAGTTAGGCTTAAGTAGTTCTAAGTCTAGGGTACTGATGACCTCAGATGGGAGGTATCGGAGATTATGGTGAGACTACTTCAATTATTTTGCCGTGATTGTTATATGTGTGTGTAATGGAGGTGCGTTCCAACGGCATATATGTCACTGAGTTCCAATTGGCGAAAAACCTCAGCATCGCAGATATTCGTAGGCGGTTGCAGAAAGTCTATGGAGAACTGGCAGTGAACAAAATCACGGTGAGTGGTCGGGCAAGGCGTCGTCGACATCGCAACAAAGTCGAGAAAACGTGTCTGATCTCCAAAGTACCATCTGGCCGCACACCGCTGTGACCCCTGCAATGCTGGAACGTGCGGGCACTCTCATTAGAAGTGATCGACGGATCACACTCAAACACCTCGCTGCTCAACTGGACGTTTCTGCTGGTAGAGCTGAAACATTCGACTACTCGTTCAGGTACTCAAAGATGTGTGCCTTGGATATCTCGCCTCCCGACTTCCAAGTGTTTGGTCCAATCAAGGATACAAACCGCAGGAAGCAGTACAAGGATTATGGGGAGGCTATTGATGCAGCAAGAGGTTGTCTTCGACGTCGATCAGTAGATTGGGACCATGCGTGTATACAGGCTCTCACAGTAAGTGGCGTAATGCCATCACGTTGAATGGAGATTAAGGAGAAAAATACGGTTTCTTTGCCAAAAGATTGGAAAATAATTGGTATACTGGACTCTTGAATTAAACCAAGCTGCTTCCAGGAAAAATGTGTTGTATTACTTGACCACTCCTCGTATTTGCGCAACTATTTTGCAATCATTTTGAGTGCAGAACTTGTAATGAGTTGTAACGTGATTCGCTTTTTAGGCACGACGCGTTGTGAAGGCTCAGAGGTTTCTTGCAAGCTGGAAGCTGATTATGGAATTGGCTCGTATTTATTCAGTTCGATGCATTATCCACTCAGTCTCATCATCCTCTCTTGCGCTTTAGGTAATCGTTACTTTACTGGAAGACGTGGATAAAGAACATCTAGTTCTTGGCTTTACAATAACTTCGACTCATAGCACGCGTACTGAGAACCCCTTGTTTTTTATATTATTTATCTGATCAATTTGGAGTCAATATAGAATATGAATTCAGTATTATTTCTAGTTACTTCTGTTCTCCCAAACCACTTAATTCTTGTACGTAAAATTAGATACGAGATTTTTGTAACGTCATCTTCACGTTACCTGTTGGCAAGTCCTCCATCCTTTTCAGTGATTAATGAGTATGCTAATAGTCAGCTGAATTACAGGTATCTCTCCAACTTCATTAATAATAAATATCTCCCTCTCTGCACGCATGATCCCCGGTTACAGGAAGTTAAGTTAGGATGCTGTTTCCAGAATTGAGATTGCAGTAGCAGACTTTACTGTGTAAAGAAATGTCATGTAGAGAAATATTTGGTGCTGCATTTGCTATTCCCGTTTGTCAGCAGAACATGCAGATTTTGTCTTTGTACTACGTTATGACTCAGTTGGTTTTGTAAGATATTTCAGTGACAAACCATTTTCGAAAACTGGTTTCCGAGATTTATGGAAGTGTGTGCTATTGTGACAAATTCCTTTACTTACTTGTAGTCAGACAGCGTTTATAAATTTAATATTGGGGCTGTCACTATGTAGAGCGTACCGTTATGGGTCAGGGCATTGTCTAGATACTCACGATAGAACGTAAGTTGCCACCTTGGAAAATCGGGTTTTCTGCTCTTCGAGGCAGCACCCGAGGAAGACTACAAGTTACACTATCGAAATACCGTTTAGGTATGACAGGAATTACAGTCAGGAAACCCGATTTTCCAAGATGACAACGACTCGCTGGGAAGTCTGAAGGCAGTAGATAATTTTCTTAACACAATGCGCACACCTCACAAAATGTTTTTACCGTCTGTTATCTACGTTACCTAAATAACCTGAGGACGTATAGCTTGTGTAGTCAATACAATGATTTGTCATTATATCGTCTCAGTATCAGAAAGTTTCGGAGAAACTTCATCAGCGGCGACTGGCCTGGTTTGTTAAAAATCTTTCAAAAACAAGACATTCTAGTACGGAAGTGCAATTCAACTCTTGATCAAATGAAACACAAGTGTAAGAAATGTGCCACCCCATGATTATAAGTAATTTTTCAACATCGAAGAGAATACACGTGGTGGAAACTGGTTATTCCAGAAAAACTGTAAATTAATACACACATCAAAAAAAGTTTTGCATCACCTCGGTTCCGAGAGTTCCGGAAGCTGTACAGAAAATTGTAATAGAGATCAACATAAACATCATTTCTGCTCTTTTTATTGCTTATGAAAACTACACATTGCATGTTGTATCACCAAACAGCAAGACCGTCAGAGGTGGTGGTCCAAATTGCTGTGCACACCGGTACTTGTAATATACAGTAGCACGTCCTCTTGCATTGATGCATGCCTGTATTTGTCGTTGCATACTGTCCAGAAGTTCATCAAGTCACTGTTGGTCCAGATTGTCCCACTCCTCAACGGCGATTCGGTGTAAATCCTTAACAGTCATGGTGGTTACATCATTCATAAACAGCCCTTTTTAATCCATCCCAGGCATATTCGGTATGGTGCATGTCTGGAGAGCATGCTGACCAATCTAGTCGAGCGATATCGTTATCCTGAAGGAAGTCATTCGTACTTTTGATCACATAGTATTTCTGTCTCCATTTATAAAGCCTACAGGAGGCGTCTAACGTTAAGTATGCGCCGTAAAACATACAGTGAAGCATGATCTCTTAGATATAAAAATTCCTCGACACAGTTTCTGTCATGTGTCTTTGCTGAGTGAGAAACTACATTTGGTGTACTTGTTCAACAGCAGAGGAGAACATTTTATGCGGGAATTTCGCTTATGAGTACGATTCAAAACTACAGCAACCTGCAGAGGGTGCTGGCTGAGTGTCTGCTGTCAGCTCGTGACTGACCACATAATGTCACCACAACGTATGAATCACGTGACTTCAACGTACTTATGGAAGTGTGCCACTTCCTCCAGTGCTGGCAGTGCAGAGAACTTTGCCTCCTCCATTCATGGCTGGTGCTGTAGGCTCTTGACTACTTCTTACGTCTACTATAAAGAGATGGGCTCCGCTGCTGATCGAATTTAAGATTTTTGTCTTGAAATGTGGTGTACAACTAGGAAATCGAGCACTAGAGTCGTGAAAAGTGTCTTATTACCCGTCATACGCATTTGGCGTATTTTTGATGGTTATGATTCAACTTGCAAATAAGTGTAAGCATATTTCATTTTCAAATGTGTTTGATACATGACTGCATGTATCTTTATCGTGCTGCTTCTGATCGACTTAGGATGAAACATTTATGTTGGTATTCCGGTGCAGTGATTAAAAATATTTATCAAAGGAATTACATACGTAAATTTTACTTGCGAAAATTTTATGGGTTTTCAACTTAGTTTTTGGAAGGGTGATCTATTTTCACTATACAGCCGCGTTAGAATTTCTCAATTGTGTCCTACAAATTTTCTTGAGCAGTATGAACGGGCGCAAACCAGATTTGACGACAACGACTAGCTAGAATTTTCTTTGACGTCCGCCTCGATAGCTGAGTGGTCGGCGCGGCCGAATGCTGTGCAAGGGGGCCCGGATTCAATTCCCGGCTGCGTCGGAGGTTTTCTCCGCTTACCCACTGGGTGCCATGTTGTCATCATCCTCATCATATCATTCCCATCGACGCGGAAGGCGCCGAGGTGGCGTCAACTCAAAAGAGTTGCATCAGGCGACCGGTCTACCCACCGAGAGGCCCTAGCCACACGATATTTCATTTCTTTTTTTTTCTTTGATTGGTGAACTTTTCTTCCAGTGGCTTCCTTTCCAGCTCTAGCAAGGGTTTGAGTTTTAATATGTTCACAAAAGCAACCATGACACATCCTCCTGATGGCATGGTACATTACTGAGAGTATAATACACAGAGAGTTTGTTAAGAAGGATGATTTTTAATTCGTTAAAATATTGCTAGAATTCGAAGAGAGAATACCTCGTGTTAATTTCAATATAGGTCGCAAGTCGTTTCGCCTACGTGCATTCTACCACTCTTTTCCACCCACCGTGATTAGAGAGAGAAGCTGCCCTGTTTGAGAATGTGTTTTTTTAGTATTTAACGAAAGTCATCCCCCGATCAGTTAATTTCAATATAGGTCGCAAGTCGTTTCGCCTACGTGCATTCTACCACTCTTTTCCACACCCTGTGATTAGAGAGAGAAGCTGCTCTGCTTGAGAATGTGTTTTTTTAGTTGTTAACGAAAGTCATCCCCCGATCAGTCGTACTGAAGTTCCAGAATGAGATTTTCACTCCGCAGCGGAGTGTGCGCTGATATGAAACTTCCTGGCAGATTAAAACTGTGTGCCCGACCGAGACTCGAACTCGGGACCTTTGCCTTTCGCGGGCAAGTGCTCTACCAACTGAGCTACCGAAGCACGACTCACGCCCGGTACTCACAGCTTTACTTCTGCCAGTACCTCGTCTCCTACCTTCCAAACTTTACAGAAGCTCTCCTGCGAAACTTGCAGAACTAGCACTCCTGAAAGAAAGGATATTGCGGAGAAATGGCTTAGCCACAGCCTGGGGGATGTTTCCAGAATGAGATTTTCACTCTGCAGCGGAGTTTGCGCTGATATGAAACTTCCTGGCAGATTAAAACTGTGTGCCCGATCGAGACTCGAACTCGGGACCTTTGCCTTTCGCGGGCAAGTGCTCTACCAACTGAGCTACCGAAGCACGACTCACGCCCGGTACTCACAGCTTTACTTCTGCCAGTACCTCGTCTCCTACCTTCCAAACTTTACAGAAGCTCTCCTGCGAAACTTGCAGAACTAGCACTCCTGAAAGAAAGGATATTGCGGAGACATAGCTTAGCCACAGCCTGGGGGTTGTTTCCAGAATGAGATTTTCACTCTGCAGCGGAGTGTGCGCTGATATGAAACTTCCTGGCAGATTAAAACTGTGTGCCCGACCGAGACTCGAACTCGGGACCTTTGCCTTTCGCGGGCAAGTGCTCTACCAACTGAGCTACCGAAGCACGACTCACGCCCGGTACTCACAGCTTTACTTCTGCCAGTACCTCGTCTCCTACCTTCCAAACTTTACAGAAGCTCTCCTGCGAAACTTGCAGAACTAGCACTCCTGAAAGAAAGGATATTGCGGAGACATGGCTTAGCCACAGCCTGGGGGATGTTTCCAGAATGAGATTTTCACTCTGCAGCGGAGTGTGCGTTCGGTCGGGCGGGCACTCAGTTTTAATCTGCCAGGAAGTTTCATATCAGCGCACACTCCGCTGCAGAGTGAAAATCTCATTCTGGAAACATCCCCCAGGCTGTGGCTAAGCCATGTCTCCGCAATATCCTTTCTTTCAGGAGTGCTAGTTCTGCAAGTTTCGCAGGAGAGCTTCTGTAAAGTTTGGAAGGTAGGAGACGAGGTACTGGCAGAAGTAAAGCTGTGAGTACCGGGCGTGAGTCGTGCTTCGGTAGCTCAGTTGGTAGAGCACTTGCCCGCGAAAGACAAAGGTCCCGAGTTCGAGTCTCGGTCGGGCACACAGTTTTAATCTGCCAGGAAGTTTCGTACTGAAGTTGTTTATTTAGATTCTGTTGCGCGTCGTAGGTAACTCGTTGGACCAAATCTCATTATGATAATTAAATCAAGACCCTAATCGGTCGACGGGCGTTGACATACGTCCACGGGGACAGTTTGAAATGTGTGCCCCCACTGGGATTCGAACCCGGGATCTCGTGCTTACAGGGCAGACGCTCTATCCATCTGAGCCACCGAGGGTACAGGGGACAGTGCGACTGGAGGGATTTATCCCATGCACGCTCCCAGTGAGATCCACATTTCCAATTTAATGTCCACACACTACATGCGTAGTGCCCCTGCCCACTATACTCATTACTCGCAGCAGACAATCTTACCGATTCCCGTAAGAGTTCGGGCAATGCGTGTGCATACAGCACAGAAGAAGAAGGCCAATGGCCGGTTAGCCTTAACTATATGACGATGGTATTCGCTTGCCGACTTCAGATGACATTGCACTCCATGTAACTTACAAATTGTGTCATTGTCTGCTCTTGATAAGAAGTACGGTAACTCCCAACAATCGATTAGATATGGCGAAAGATTTATCCCTTAATTTCAATAATAGTAAATTTCAGAATAAAATGGAATCACACTACCAATAGTGTCAATGAGGTTACATTTGACTGCAAGAACAACGGGCATCTTTCGTTTCCCTGCAAATTTGTGTGCGATGTTCCCATGTGGCTCTTTCCCTAATGACTTTAAACTATATTCCTATTTTGATATTGCAATGATCGTCAGTGATACTAACGAGTGCCCATTTGGAGGCAGTGTTTGAACTGTGAGTGGTGTTCAGGTTCCAGTCTAGAAGTCAGATCTCGGAATCTTCCCCGAAAGTAGTTCCATAGCTACAAGCCTTCTAATTATTGACTAATTATTGCCTCACGGGTCAAAGTGACGTTAGAGATCCTTATTTAGAGCGACAGGTAGTGTAGCAGAGCAGAGAATTAATTCGGGTCCGGGAGTAAACGTCTCCCATTAGAACTGCGAAGCAGTACGTCACGTACATTATCTCGCCGCACTTCGTAAACAGCAAGTGGAACCTCACCGCGGCGCGAGTGTTATTTCGCGGTACGCAACGGAAGCCCCGAGGCACGGAAGGAAGGACCGATTCAGTATAATCTTGTTCTGATGACAGCGGAGCTTCAAAATGACGCATATAGAATGTTCTATATTGCTGACAGTTGCGTCTTATCTGAAAGCATCAGTACAGTCAGAGGACAAAGTACAATCTGAGAGACAACCTATAAGGAACGAGAAATGAACGTCAACAGGAATCATTGGTCACTAAGGAAAGTGGCCCATGTCTCAACAAGTATGTGTTTCCGAAAATATTCGGGGCTTTTATTCTCCTATTTTGAAGAGTAACGTTCCCTTTAAGAAATTCCACATTTTCAAATGTTATGTATATGCCTGCCACCACTTGAAAAATTTAGACCTGGATCTTCATGAAAAATTCTCATCATGGTTTGCACTGAAATTTACTACAAAATTATTAAACCTGGACCACTGGAAACGCTATCTGCCTATAGCAGTGATACTTCGGATCTAGGAGAACACTCGCAAGCGGAACTAGGGATTATTTTAAAGTGACTGAGCAGGATATAGATTTGAACCCTGACTACAAACACTATACAACAAACTTTCATCATCTGTCAAGCTGTGCATTGTAGATAAGACTTGTCCAGGACAAATGTGCTTGTCATTTGTAACATATAACGCATGAAAAGACCCAGAAGTGGTGTGATGGAGTAAGTGAAATTGGTGATGATGTTTTTTGATGATGTTTTTGCAGCTGTTTGACTCGTATTATGTAGCCTGGCAAGAACCGCTGTGAAAATGTTTAGGACTATATCAAAGCGCCGCATAATAAAGTGCTGTGACCCATGAAGCATGAACAACGTTAGTGAATGAAGCCCGTTTCCGCAATGCAACTCTACGTATGAGCAGATGAGGAACACGTGGTCGGAATCATCACCAAAGGGAAATGTGTAAAGTTATGAAATCCCGAACGCCAAAACGTCCTCATGGGCGACTACCATACAGGAGATACATGATGTTCAGCAATCCAGTTTTACGTTGTCACGAAAAATACCTTCAAAATAACATTACAAACCTTAATATTGCAATTTTACGAGTGAGAGAGGGATTATAAGTGACTTACTTCCACGGATGCTTGAACTGAATCCGGATAGTGGCTCATAATGTCCTGGTGAAGTCGAATTCATCACACATTAGTTCTAAGTTCCCCTAGTAATACGACCAAAAACTCGACACAGGAAGTTTGTTAAATTTTACATATTTTTGAAGTTTATATATATTTTCCAGCAATTTAAAGGGAACCGAATGCACAAAGCAAGCTGTGATGTCACCATATCCTGTGATATGGCAGTTTCTTCCATCTCAAGACACACGAGACAAGCGTCTAATAATACTTCCATTCGACGAATAAACAAGAACCGCAATAAGCTTTGTCCTCGACCACGCCGCCCTATGAAATTTTTGGCGGCCTCGCGTCTTATTGGCCGTCGCACGTGAAAGATTCGCGTGCGAAGTAAGATATACAAGATGTGTTCAAAAAGTATTGGGAATTTTGTAATTTCGTGGGTTGCATTAGTCCGTTTCGTGTGATTTTGGGTTGTTGTGTTGGTGAAAATGTCTGAAACGTATCTATACACAGCAGCCATATTGGTTGTTTAATCTGTCGTCACTTGTCAAGGTTACATGTGTTTGCGTAATAGTCGCGGGTATTGATTTGTTTTAAAAATGGCCGTCTCTAATGACCTCGTTGTCGATGTACGTTAAACACAGACCTCCTCCTGTTCCTCTTCAAAAATGGATCAGAGCATCCTCTTCAAAAATGGATCAGAGCATTTCCATTCAATTTTGCAATAAAAATGAAATAAAATACAACAAAGTTTTAGGAATGTTGAATATTGCTTTTGATGAGTCTGCTATGACTACAACAAGGGTTTACAAGTGGCATAAGCGTCTGCAAGGTGGCCGTGAAGGAGTTGAAGATGATGATTGTTCTGCAAATCCCAGCAAATCAACAGTCGATGAAATAAATTATTATGAACAGTCACCGAATCACAACCACAGAAGTTGCTGATGATGTTGGCACATCCACTGGCGCATACTGTGACATCTTTTCGGTCGTTTTGGATATGAAACGTGTGACGGCAAAATTTGTGCCAAGCACAAACAGAGGCGAATAGAAATTGCTCGAGAGTCGCTAAATGAAGTAAACAACGATGCATAACTACTGAAACTTGTCAAGGGAGTGATCAAACATGGGTTTACGAGTATGACGTCGAACCAAAGTTCAATCGTCCCAGTTGAGGCATACTGGACCGACATCTCACTATTTTCTTCTATTTTAACGGCATAGAGCGTCATGAGTTAAACGATGACTATAAAGTACTGTCTACAAGTTCACCGCCGTTTGCGGGAATCAGTCTGAAAAAAAAAATGCCCGGATTCGTGGCGAAGCAATTCATGGCTTTTGCACCATAGTAATGCACGTGCTCACACATCATTGCTTGTTCGTGAATTTTTGACGAAAAACAACACTTTAATGATGCACCAGCCTCCACATTCACCAGACTCTTCTTTGTTACCAAACAAAAACAGAAACTTAAACGGCCGTCGTTTTATAACTTTAGACGAGATTGAAAGCGAATAGCTAGTAGAACTAAATGCTATCCCAAAGGCCAAAAAGTTCCAGAAGTGTTCCGGGAACTAGAAGAAGTTCTGGCATATGTGTATAATATGTAATGGGGACTTTGAAAGAGATAACATTAATGTAGACGAATAAATAAAACTGTTTACCACAAAATGGAAACTCCCGATACTTTTTGAACACACCTCGTACAACACGGTGCTTTTCAAACACAAGCTTCGCTGGCAGACGAATTTTACCAGAGACAGAGATTCTATGAGGAAACAATAGACTCACGTGTGGCGCGCGAGTGAGCGCGCGCGTAGTATGAAACAAAGGACGCGCAACTGCAACCGTGTTCCAAGTATTAGCCCGTAGTTTTCCACTCTCTCAGCCGAGGAAAACTGTTACCAGTTTCCAACTTTATTAAACCTGCAGACAATAGGAACACATTTCCCAGCTGCAGACACCGACAACACGGTCCGAGGCGTGTTGCTCCATCTCTCTGTCGTGGAAGGTCGTAGGCGGTGCCTGTGAATCGCGTCCCCGCGGGCCCCGTATTAATATTCGCCCTCAGGTGGGAGGGGGAGGCAGAACCACGTGCTCACGTACGTAGCTGCACAGCGCCGCTCGGCACCCTCGGCCTTACGTCCAGGCGAGAGATTCGTATCTGCGTCCGTCGTGAGGTCGTCCGCGAGACAATGGGCAATAAGCACGCAGTCAGATTCGGCGATCTGTCGATATTACTCATCCTCGCATTACCCATTAACTTCCACTTCGCCTGTGTCCCGAGATAACCGAGTAAATAATTGGTATACGCGATACGGGCGGAGGGGGCTCCGTATTGATGGCTGGGTCCGTTTTATGACGCTCGATGTGAGGAGGCTGCCCGGCGTCGTGACTCGCATTCGCGTCATATTTCAGGCGCGGTCGTCTCGCGTTATATATTCCGCCTCGGGCGGAAACAAACGCCCTTATCCGCGGTACTTTTAACAAAATGTTTTTGTTTTCCTCGCTCTCGAGATTCCTTTCCACGATGTACCTACCTACTGTGTACGTTCCTGCGCCGGCAGAGAAGCACGCGATACGTTGCTACGCATTGTATTCCGATACCTCAGCACTCACTCTTCAAACAAGTGACCAGAATGCACTGTGCTATCGTTGGTCGACATTCACTCTTCACAGACAAATAAATGAATACTTGTTTCACAAGTTTTTGACAAAATACGATGCACCACGAAGCAATTATACGAGTGGGATATGACGTACATGTATCATCATCATGATCATCATCATTTAAGACTGATTATACCTTTCAGCCTTCAGTCTGGAGCATAGTCCCCCTTATAAAATTCCTCCATAATCCCCTATTCAGTGCTAACATTGGTGCCTCTTCTGATGTTAAGCCTATTACTTCAAAATCATTCTTAAGCGAATCCAGGTACCTTCTCCTTGATCTACCCCGACTCCTCCTACCCTCTACTGCTGAACCCACGAGTCTCTTGGGTAACCTTGCTTCTCCCATGCGTGTGACCCCACCATCTAAGCCTGTTCGCTCTGACTGCTACATCTATAGAGTTCATTCCCAGTTTATCTTTGATTTCCTCATTGTGGACACCCTCCTGCAATTGTTCCCATCTACTAGTACCTGCAATTATCCTAGCTACTTTCGTACCCGTAACCTCAACCTTATTGATAAGGTAACCTGAATCCACCCAGCTTTCGCTCCCATACAACAAAGTTGGTCGAAAGATTGAGCGGTGCACAGATAACTTAGTCTTGGTACTGACTTCCTTCTTGCAGAAGAGAGTAGATCGTAGCTGAGCGCTCACTGCATTAGCTTTGCTACACATCGCTTCCAGTTCTTTCACTATGTTGCCATCCTGCGAGAATATGCATCCTAAGTACTTGCAACCGTCCACCTGTTTCTCCTATTTGGCACTCAATCCGTTTATATCTCTTTCCCACTGACATTACTTTCGTTTTGGAGATGCTAATCTTCATACCATAGTCCTTAAATTTCTGATCTTGCTCTGAAATATTACCTTGCAAACTTTCAATCGAATCTGCCATCACAACTAAGTCATCTGCATATGCGAGACTGCTTATTTTGTGTTCACATATCTTAATCTCACCCAGCCAGTCTATTGTTTTCAACATATCATCCATAAATAATACGAACAACAGTGGAGACAGGTTGCAGCCTTGTCTTACCACTGAAACTACTCTGAACCATGAACTCAATTTACCGTCAACTCTAACCGCTGCCTGACTACCTATGTAAAGACCTTTAATTGCTTGCCAAAGTTTGCCTTCTATTCCATAATCTCGTAGAACAGACAATAACTTCCTCCTAGGAACCCGGTCATATGCCTTTTCAAGATCTATAAAGCATAGATACAATTCCCTGTTCCACTCATAACACTTCTCCATTATTTGCCGTAAGCTAAAGATCTGGTCCTGACAACCTCTAAGAGGCCTAAACCCACACTGATTTTCATCCAATTGGTCCTCAACTAATACTCGCACTTTCCTTTCAACAATACCTGAGAAGATTTTACCAACAACGCTGATTACAGAGATACCTCTGTAGTTGTTACAATCTTTTCTGTTTCCATGTTTAAAGATTGGTGTGATTACTGCTTTCGTCCAGTCTGATGGAACCTGTCCCGACTCCCACGCCATTTCAGTTATCCTGTGTAGCCATTTAAGACATGACATTCCACTGTATTTGATGAGTTCCGCCTTAATTTCATCCACCCCAGCCGCTTTATTGCACTGCAATCTATTGACCATTTTCTCCACTTCCTCAAATGTGATCCTATTTCCATCATCATTACTATCCCATTGTACATCTAAATCTGAAACATTACTGATCGTATTTTCACCTACATTGAGCAACTCACCAAAATATTCCCTCCATCTGTCCAAGGCATCAACAGGATTCACCAACAGATTTCCTGACCTGTCCAAAATACATGTCATTTCCTTCTTACCTCCCTTTCGAAGACAGCTAATTACACTCCAGAATGGTTTTCCAACAGCTTGACCCAAAGTCTCCAACCTGTTTCCAAAGTCTTCCCACGATTTCTTCTTGGATGCTGCAATTAGCTGTTTGGCTTTGTTTCTTTCTTCAACATAACTTTCTCTGTCTACCTGAGTTCTAGTATGTAGCCAATTTTGATACGCCTTCTTTTTCCTTTTATAGGGTGCCTTGACTGTGTCGTTCCACCAAGCTGTTTGCTTCATCCTACCTTTACACACTACTGTTCCAAGACATTCTTTAGCCATTACTAGTACTGTGTCCATGTACCTTGTCCCATTCCTTTTCCAATGACTATAATTGACTACATTCAACTAACTGGTACCTTTCTGAGATCACTGTTATGTACTTGTACCTGATTTCCTTATCCTGAAGTTTCTCCACTCTTATCCTCCTTCATATGGACCTGACCTCCTGTTCTTTCAGCTTCACAATACCAATTTCACTGCAGATTAAATAATGAACAGTGTCATCAAAGAATCCCCTGAATACAATTGTGTCCCTCACAGCCTTCCTGAATTCCTGATCTGTTATTATATAGTCAATGACAGATCTGGTTCCCCTGCTTCACCAAGTATACCGGTGAATGTTCTTATGTTTAAAAAATGAGTTTGTGATTACTAAGCCCATACTGGCACAGAAATCCAAGAGTTGTTTCCCGCTCCGGTTGGCCTCCATATCCTCTCCAAATTTATCCATAACTTTTTCATATCCTCCTGTTCGATTTCCAATCCTTGCATTAAAATCACCCATGAGCAGAACACTGTTCTTGTCCTTTACTCTTACAATTACATCACTGAGTGCGTCATAAAAACTATCCATCTTATCCTAATCTGTCCCTTCACAATGCGAATATACTGACACAATCCTAATTTTCTTGCTAGACACTGTCAAATCTATCCACATCAGTCGTTCGTTTACATACCTTATTGCAACTACACTGGGTTCCATTTTTTTCCTGACGTAAAGCCCTACACCCCATTGTGCTATTCCTGCTTTGACTCCTGACAGGTACACCTTGTATTCTCCCACTTCCTCTTCTTGCTCACTCCTTACTCGAATGTCACTAACAGCTAAAACGTCCAACCCCATCTTACTTCCAGCCTCTGCCAGCTCTACCTTCTTCCCAGAGTAGCCCCCATTGATATTAATAGCTCCCCATCCCGTTACTATTCTTTTGCCGAGTCGTATCTTAGGAGTCCCTGGTTTGTCAATTAGAGGTGAGACTCCGTCACCTCCAAAGATCCGAGACATTTTGCTCTGATTGTTGCCAGCATCATATTTAAAGTACCAGTGAAGCAGGTTGCTATCCTTACTTGCCCTGGGTCCCATTGAGTTTTACCCGTAACAGTTGAGGGACTAACCGGTGGATTTGGTAGTCTTTGCCGTCTGAGCACAAAGGTGACCAGGACTCAGAATATGTCCGAGATGCCCAGCCTTATTCCAAAGTAACTGGTATCCCGACGGTCAGGACCACTTACTTGGCCACTCATACGTTGCCCGTGGTTCATGAACTAGGACATGACAACAAATGGTTCAAATGGCTCTGAGCACTATGGGACTGAACATCTATGGTCATCAGTCCCCTAGAACTTAGAACTACTTAAACCTAACTAACCTAAGGACAGCACACAACATCCAGCCATCACGAGGCAGAGAAAATCCCTGACCCCGCCGGGAATGGAACCCGGGAACCCGGGCGTGGGAAGCGAGAACGCTACCGCACAACCACGAGATGCGGGCAAGACATGACAACAGGAACCCACACCATGAACCACACGTACATGTATAGACAAACAAATGATTACAGTTTCAGAAAAAGTGGGTCAGTGAAGCCTTACATGGTCAGTGGCGAGACGGCGATCTTAATGTGATTTATTAAATTAAAATTTTTTTGAAAAATAAAAACTTTTAGTGCCTATACCGCAATTTTCCTATCACAATTAAAGTTCGATAGTAGTTTCGGTTGCTATCTGGACCATCTTGAAGGCTGTGAATAAGCATTGGAAAGCGTTGTTAGCTGCAGTCATGCAACAACATGCATGCATAGATACCAAAACAATAACAGTACTTACCGAACGAGGTGGCGCAGTGGTTAGCACACTGGACTCGCATTCGGGAGGACGACCGTTCAATCCTGCGTCCGACCATCCTGATTTAAGTTTTCCGTGATGTCCTTAAATCGCTCCATGCAAATGCCGGGATGGTTCCTTTCAAAGGGCACGGCCGACTTCCTTCCCCGACCTTCCCTACTCCGATGAGACCGATGACATCGCTGTTTGGTCTCTTCCCACAAACAACCGAACCCAACAGTACTTAGTTGAAAACGTCACCACGAGCAAGCCAGGCTGTAGACGGCTATTTCGCAGGTTAACGGTCATATAGGAAATACTCATGCAACTGGACAGTTCCCTACGTGAACGTCGAACAGCGAAATTGCCGTCTACAGCCTGGCTGTTCTGGAACTTGCGAATGCGTGTTGTTGCATGCTAAACGATGCAGCTAACGATGCTTTCCAGTGCTTATTCACCGCCTTTTCATATTTTGTACCATCTGAAGATTAGTAGTTTTCGAACTTTAATTGCGATAGGAAAATTGCGATCTAGGGATTAAAAGCTTTTCGTTTAGCAAAAAATTATTTAGTAAAAGTTGGATCATTTATTCAACAGAAAGAGCTTCAAAATAGTTCAAATGGCTCTAAGCGCTATGGGACTTAGCATCTGAGGTCATCAGTCCACTAAACTTAGAACTACTTAAAACTAACTAACCTAAGGACATCACACACATCCATGCCTCACGCAGGATTCGAACCTGCGACCGTAGCAGCCGCGTAGTTCCAGACTGAAGTGCCTAGAACCACTCGGCCACCACGGCCGGCAAAGAGCTTCCCGAATTGAGCAAGTCAACAACGCAATGGTCCACCTCGACCCTTATGTAAGCAGATATTCCGCTTGACGTTCATTGACAGAGTTGTTGAATGTCCTCCAGAGGAATATCGTGCAAATTTCTGTCCAATTGACGCTTTAGATCGTCAGAAACCGAGCTGGCTAGAGGACCCTACACATAATGCTCCAGACTTTCTCAGCTGGAGAGAGAACCGGCGACCTTGTTGCCCAAAGTAGGGCATGTTGACATATCGTTGTGGTGTGCTGTAAGGGTGCTGTCAATGACAGTCAAAGGGGTCTGGTCCTGCTCTGAAAAGGAATGGCACCCCAAACCATTACTGACGGATGTTGAGCCGTACGGTGGGTGACAGACGGGTTGGTATCCCACAGGTGTTTGGGGGATCGTCAGACATGCTTTCGCTGGGCATCGAGGCTCGGTTCGAAGCGGCACTCATCTCTGAAGGCAATTGTACTCCATTCAATGAGATTCCAAGTCGAAGACGTTTTTGGTGATGCCCGAGACAGCGGTAGGATACCAACTTGACTGTCGCCCGCCTTACGACCCTATTTTTGGGAGTGGTGGTCTGTGGTGCCATTTCTTTTCATGGCAGGACTCTTTTGTCATCCTTAGCACCCTTCCAGCACAGCGGCACGTCGGCGATGTTCTACTCCCCGTTCTGTTGACCTTCATGGCAAACAATCCTGGGCTTATTTTCACCAAGATAATTTCTGCCTGCACACAACCATATTTCCTTGTCTTCGTGCTTTCCAAACCCCACCTTAGCCAACAAGATTGCCGGATCTCTTCCCGCCGGCCGCTGTGATCGAGGGGTTCTAGGCGCTTCAGTCTGGAACCGCGCTGCTATTATGGTCGCAGGTACGAGTCCTGCCTTGGGCATCGATGTGTGTGATGTCCTTAGGTTAGTCAGGTTTAAGTAGTTCTAAGTCTAGGGGACTGAAGACCTCAGATGTTAAGTCCCATAGTGCTCAGAGCCGTTTGAACCATTTGGATCTCTCCCCGACTGAGAACGTTTGGAGCATTATGGCCAGGGTACTCCAACAAGCTCGAGGTTTTGACGATCTAACGTGCCATCTGGACAGAATTTGGCATGATATCTCTCAGGACAATATGAAACAGCTCTATCAATGAATGCCTGGCCTACTAACTGCTTGCATCATAGCCAGAGCTCGAGCAATGCGTCATCGACTTGTTCAATTTGTGAAAGTCTTTCTTCTGAATAAATCATCCAGTTTTACCGAAAATATAACCATTTGTTTGCCTTTACATGACATCTCATTTACCGATCCCTTCCATTCGGATAATCCCTTCGTGGTACGTCGTGTTTCATTTATTTATTTATTTATTTTCTTAGTGTGTATTTCGTTGAAAGGATAAGATCGCACGTCGCACGTTTCAGTTTTTACTCCCGCGTGTATCAATAGATGCGATTTCAATATAAGCTTATATTTGTGTTAATTGGCAACTCCTCATGTCTTTTCCAATAAAATGTTATGACTGTGTCACCCTAGGGCAACAATACATACACACTTATAAATTTCTTTCCTTCTTTGAAGTGTACTAAGCAGTTCTTGTTATAGGTTTTTCAGATATAACGTACCAGTCATCACATGACAAATGTGATGTACTGCCACTTGGTGACAAATGCGACATTTGTATTTTGGATACAGTTGACGGCGACTGTGTAGCCTATTATGTGGGACAAATCTTGCTTTGTACTTGGATAAGAAGAGACGAATTGAAGTGGGATTTATGAAATATTTTTTAAATGAACACAGCGCCATTTGACTTCTATTGTTGTTTATTCAATTACGACCCAGGTTTCGGCCTTTTATACCATTTTCAAGTGACTGAGTTTATGTCATTAAAATACATTGTCTGACATCAAGCTCAAAATGAAATACTACCACTTTCAGTAGTTTTTGATTCAGTAAAAAACAAAAATGGTCCCAAATGCGACCACTCAAGAATCGACAGTTAAAAACCTTGTAGCAGTCGAAATACTGTACCTGCCTGCAAAGCGAGGGTGATCGGTCCAACGCACGGCTTTCCGGGCGGGAAGGAGCGCCGGTCCCGGGAACGAATCCGCCCGGCGGATTTGTGTCGAGGTCCGGTGAGCCGGCCGGCCTGTGCATGGTTTTTAGGCGGTTTTCCATCTGCCTCTGCAAATGGGGGCTGGTTCCCCTTATTCCGCCTCAGTTACGTTATGTCGGTGATTGCTGCGCAAACAAGTTCTCCACATACGCGTACATCACCATTACTCTACCACGCAAACATAGGGATTACACTCGTCTGGTGTGAGACGTTCCCTGGGTGGTCCACTGAGGCCCAAACCGCACAATAACCCTGGGTTCGATGTGGGGCGGTAGAGGGGTGAAGTGGACTGCGGTAGTCGTCGTGGGGTTGTGGACCACTGCGGCTGCGGCGGGGACGGAGCCTATCCGTCGTTTCTAGGTCCCCGGTTAACATGACATAACATCACATGGGCTAAGCTTTACAAAGCGCGTTGCCACACTGTGCTCATTCTTGGTCTGGAATAAATATTTTGGTTAGCATGACAAAATGACACGAAATACTGACGAATTTCTGATTTCGAGGCCTCGTGCCGTTTCTGTTGTTAATACATTTATTATTTTGTTAAAGCTGTAAATGAATTCGTACGAAAGATAGCAACTTGGTTACAGTGGCGTAGTCATCAATTCGTATGATGTATGGAATGCGTATATGCAGGTACAAATTCCGATAGGGTTGATCGAATTCTGCGGAAACACAGTGTGAATTCTGGTTTTTGACCACCACCTAAGATTAGGGTCATTAATGTCTACAAACGACGATTTTGGTTTGCGTGAGACCGGTGTCTGCCGCATGTCATACGTCCGTCGGTCGGACCATCACGACTGTCGAGACTGGAACATAGAAATAAAATTTATAAAATGACGCCCAGAAGGCTTTCACAAACAAACACTTACATTATTGCTGAGTACCAAATTAAATGGCACACAGGCAGCATAAATATAGATAAATTAAAAACAGAAGTCAAACCCTCTAAACAAGAATTACTGTGCGATGAACAGACAGGAAGATTTAGCAGTATAGGTGAACCACTGGTAAAGTTTGTAATGCCCAAGGAATTCGACTTCGACGTCGATGGTGCGGACCTTTGTGTTCACTGTGGTGCGCCTTGTTCCATTTGGTGTTCATGGTGGAAGTTAGTGATTTCTTTGGACGTTTCTTGAATGTCAACGATGTCCGTTTTGTGAAGTGTAATACATACATCTCACAGAAGGTTGAGCACTGCACCTTCCGGAAATTCATTTACTGTCGCCCTCTTGATGCACATGTTGAGTCATTAGCAGCTAATATGTTTCCTTTCATAACTGTTAATACAACACTTTCAAATGAGTCTTACTGAAGACTGAACTTGCGACCTCGCAGTCAAGAAATACCCCGTGAGGGCGCGCAGCAGCCAACGCAGCCAGCGCGGCATCGGCCAGAGCTAACAAACGCTACAGCACACTAGAGGGGAAGCCTTTGTGGTAACTATTGCGAAACCAATCCAACGGGTGCCAGTGACTGATTTTATAATTCCACTTTGCTCTTGACTTCTGTAGCAGATTAAGTTCCAAGATCGTCAGTCTCCATATCCGAGCAACATGCTTCTCTGGCGTATAACGCGATAGAACAACGTGATCTATTCGCTCAAAATATTATTCAACTCCAGCAATTGCTCATTGCGTCCATATGCAACACCGAGCGAGGCAGCGCAGTAGTTAGCAGAAAATGTGT
The DNA here is from genome assembly GCF_023864275.1 of Schistocerca cancellata. NCBI lineage: Eukaryota > Metazoa > Arthropoda > Insecta > Orthoptera > Acrididae > Schistocerca > Schistocerca cancellata. Next base: position 597,599,226 of record NC_064630.1, on the reverse strand, counting down.
CAAATGTGTGTAAGTTTCTAAGGGACCAAACTGCCTTGGTTATCGGTCCCTAGACTTACACACTACTTAAACTAACTTACGCTAAGAACAACACACACACCCATGCGCGAGGGAGGACTCGAAACTCCGGCGGGAGGGGCCGCGCAGTCCGTGACATGACGCCTCAAACCGTGCGACCACAGTAGTTAGAACACTGGACTCGCATTCGGGAGGACGACTGTTCAAACCCGTGTTCGGACATCCTGACTTGGGCTTCCCGTGTTTTCCCTGAATCATTTAAGGTAAATGCTCGGATGGTTGCTTTGAAAGGGCACCGCCGACTTCTTTCTCCATCCTTCCTAATCCGAGCTTGAGCTCCGTCTCTAATAACCTCTTTATCGACGGGACGTTAAACACCAATCTCCTCCTTTCTCCGTGTCCCACGTGACTGCCAGCACTTGCCCGTGGATGGCCATGCACCAGCTATCGGTGGTAAACGACTGAATGTGTGTTGATACTGGCAGCAGTAGGTCCCTAGCGAGAAGCGAAGCCGTTGCTTAGCTACAAGCAAACAGGTTATATCGCGCATTCGCTAACACCTCGAAGCAGCGGACAGGCCGATGTACGAATGTAAGAGGCCAAACAGTAGAATGTTATGCCGAATGATGGTGGCGCTCTTGATCTTCTACCGACAGAAGCATGTTTACATTGCTCGTCATTTTTATGGCGGCTCGGCAGGGCGGCACATCACGTCACTCCAGCATCACAGGATGTTTTCGGCGGACGGCTCTTGAGATGCCGGTGGGCCGTGACTTGGTGAGCAGGTAGTTTCCAAGAATAAAAAGGATGGAAGATTAACGTTTGACGTCCCGTCGACGTCGAGCTGAGTAGAGAAGGTCCAGGAACTTGGCTCGCAAATTTCACTGGGCGCAGTTTTCATATTTCCGGGGCGTGCTCCACAGGTGTGCCTCTTCTTGTATGTTGGGCAAACACAAGCGCACGGCGACCAGGTGCAAGGAGCGCAGGTGCACACGCACCTTAAGGAAGGGATGAGGTGGACCGAACTGGTGCCCGACCGCGCTGAAGATACGCGCCTCGCGCCGCCTCGGTGGTTAATACGGCACGTCGCCGCCGGCAAACGCGGCCGGCACTCAATCTTGCCGCCTGACGTCTGCTTTTTGTCTCGACGCTCGCATTGGAGAGGCACTCGGTGCGCCAGAAAGAGGAGACCGCTCCTGATTGCCGGATCCAACACCTGCCCCGACGCCTGTCTGGTTCCGCCGAAAGGATTATATTTACGGCCCGAAATTGAGGCGTTCTGATCCGGCTAAGTATGTGCCGAGTCCCACCCGACAGGCGCGCTGCCCGGCACCCTCCCGGGGGTGGGGGGGAATTACCAACCGAAAGGGTGCCCCGGTAATTCCCTAAGTACCACCCCGCATTAAGATAGGCATCTCTTTTACCGAAAAATTTAAGGCCAGCCGCCGGTCACCCTGAGGGCCGGGATGCTCATTACTGTAATACTTCCTGTGGAAATAAATTCTAACGCGAACGGATGCTGGTTACCTGCCGCCGTTCTTCATCTGACACGATGAACCTTGAATCTTTATGTGTTTCTACTGTGCTATAAATTGTGCTTGCTCTTTACTCCTCTCAGCATAACGGAAACAGCTGGTGGGAGGAAATGTGCATAAAATTAATAGGTATTATAATATAAGTGCTTTATGGTGAGGTACTATAGCTCGTTATTTTTTGACGTATACTTCATTTACGAAACAGTATGACAGAATTACTATTCGCAAACTATTCATTACCTATTATTTGTGCGAGTGTTTAGCATTTAGCTATCGTTTTTTTGTAAGTTTCCGTGTTTTCAGTCTCCATTCTTCATTCTTATTTCGGCCTTTCACTAGTGCTAATGTCAAAAGCATATAAACGTCGTATTAGTACAAAATTAAAGTGAATCATTGAGATGTACAGGGTGGTTAGAATTAAGCTGAGCGCACTCCAAGTGCTACAGTGCGGGCTGTATACATCGACGGACGCTGAAACATCGCAGGTGTGTTCATTAATCGGTGCGCTCGCACAGAATGCCGAAAAAAATAGTAGTTCCACTTGCTGGTATCAGATCAAAATATGATACTAAAAGCAATCCGAATGTGACATGTTTCCTGTTTCGATGTCAGTAAGTCCCCCTTTCGGAACTCCCGGCGCGGACTACTCAGGAGGACGTCGTTATCAGGAGAAAGAAAACTGGCGTTCTACGGATCGGAGCGTGGAATGTGATCCCTTAATCGGGCAGGTAGATTAGAAAATTTAAAGAGGGAAATGGATAGGTTAAAGTTAGATATAGTGGGAATTAGTGAAGTTCGGTGGCAGGTGAACGCATTATAGTGGCCAAGATAGACACGAAGCCCATGCCTACAACAGTAGTACAAGTTTATATGCCAACTAGCTCTGCAGATGACGAAGAAATTGACGAAATGTATGATGAGATAAAAGAAATTATTCATGTAGTGAAGAGAGACGAAAATTTAATAGTCATGGGGGATTGGAATTCGAGAGTAGGAAAAGGGAGAGAACGAAACATAGTAGGTGAATATGGATTGGGGCTAAGAAATGAAAGAGGAAGTCGCCTGATAGAATTTTGCGCACAGCATAACTTAATCATAACTAACACTGAAGATACTAAAAGGTATCAGATAGATTATATAATGGTAAGACAGAGATTTAGGAACCAGGTTTTAAATTGTAAGACATTTCAGGGGCAGATGTGGACTCTGATCACAATCTATTGGTTATGAACTGTAGATTAAAACTGAAGAAACTGCAAAAAGGTGGGAATTTAAGGAGACGTGACCTGGATAAACTGAAAGAACCAGAGGTTGTAGAGAGTTTCATGAAGAACATAAAGGAACAATTAACAAGAATGGGGGAAAGAAATACAGTAGAAGAAGAATGGATAGCTTTGAGGGATGAAGTGGTGAAGGCAGCAGAGGATCAAGTAGGTAAAAAGACGAGGGCTAATAGAAATCCTTGGGTGACAGAAGAAATACTGAATTTAACTGATGAAACAAGAAAATATAAAAATGAAGAAATGAAGCAGGCAAAAAGGAATACAAACGTCTCAAAAATGAGATCGACAGGAAGTGCAAAATGGCTAAGCAGGCATGGCTAGAGGGCAAATGTAAGGATGTAGAGGCTTACCTCACTAGGGGTAAGATAGATACAGTCTACAGGAAAATTAAAGAGACCTTTGGAGAAAAGAGAACCACTTGCATGAATATCAAGAGCTTTGATGGAAACCCAGTTCTCGGCAAAGAAGGGAAAGCAGAAAGGTGGAAGGAGTATATAGAGGGTCTATACAAGGGCGATGTACTTGAGGACAATATTATGGAAATGGAAGAGGATGTAGATGAAGATGAAATGGGAGATATGATACTGCGTGAAGAGTTTGACAGAGCTCTGAAAGACCTGAGTCGAAACAAGGTCCTGGGAGTAGACAACATCCCATTAGAGCTACTGACGGCCTTGGGAGAGCCAGTCCTGACAAAACTCTACCATCTGCTGAGCAAAAGGTATGAGACAAGCGAAATACCCTCAGACTTCAAGAAGAAAATAATAATTCCAATCCCAAAGAAAGCAGGCCTTGACAGATGTGAAAATCACCGAACTGTCAATTTAATAAGTCACGGCTGCAAAATACTAACGCGAATTTTGTACAGACGAATGGAAAAACTGGTAGAAGCCGACCTCGGAGAAGATCAGTTTGGATTCCGTAGAAATATGGGAACTCGTGAGGCAATACTGACCCTACGACTTATCTTAGAAGCTATATTAAGAAAAGGCAAACCTACGTTTCTAGCATTTGTAGACTTAGAGAAAGCTTTTGACAATGTTGACTGGAATACTCTCTTTCAAATTCTAAAGGTGGCAGGGGTAAAATACAGGGAGCGAAAGGCTATTTACAATTTGTACAGAAACCAGATGTAAGAGTTATAAGAGTCGAGGGACATGAAAGGGAAGCAGTGGTTGGGAAGTGAGTGAGACAGGGTTGTAGCCTCTCCCCGATGTTATTCAATCTGTATATTGAGCAAGCAGTAAAAGAAACAAAGGAAAAATTCGGAGTAGGTATTAAAATCCATGGAGAAGAAACTTTGAGGTTCGCCGATGACATTGTAATTCTGTCAGAGACAGCAAAGGACTTGGAAGAGCAGTTGAACGGAATGGACAGTGTCTTGAAAGGAGGATATAAGATGAACATCAACAAAAGCAAAACGAGGATGATGGAATGTAGTCCAATTAAGTTGGGCGATGCTGAGGGAATTAGATTAGGAAATGAGACACTTAAAGTAGTAAATGAGTTTTGCTGTTTGGGGTGCAAAGTAACTGATGATGGTCGAAGTAGAGAGGATATAAAATGTAGACTGGCAATGGAAAGGAAAGCGTTTCTGAAGGAGAGAAATTTGTTGACATCGAGTATAGATTTAAATGTCAGGAAGTCGTTTCTGAAAGTATTTGTATGGAGTGTAGCCATGTATGGAAGTGAAACATGGACGATAAATAGTTTGGACAAGAAGAGAATAGAAGCCTTTGAAATTTGGTGCTACAGAAGAATGCTGAAGATTAGATGGGTAGATCACGTAACTAATGAGGAAGTATTGAATAGGATTGGGGAGAAGAGGAGTTTGTGGCATAACTTGACAAGAAGAAGGGATCGGTTGGTAGGACATAATCTGAGGCATCAAGGGATCTCCAATTTAGTACTGGAGGGCAGCGTGGAGGGTAAAAATCGTAGAGGGAGACCAAGAGATGAATACACTAAACAGATTCAGAAGGATGTAGACTGCAGTACGTATTGGGAGATGAAGAAGCTTGCACAGGATAGAGTGGCATGGAGAGCTGCATCAAACCAGTCTCAGGACTGAAGACCGCAGCAACAACATGCTATCTTTCGCTTGGTAGCGCGAGCTGATTTCTTATGTGGAGAGACTGTTGGTGCAAGGGCAAGCGTTAAGAATGTTACATTTTTCCGTACAAAATCCAGTGGCTTTCGAGAAGAACGACCGCGCCCTGCTGGTAAAATTGGTTTATCATATCTGCATCAATAGCAACGTTGCATTTCGGGAATATCGCCAACAGAAACAGTCGAGAAGAGACCCCATGTGAATAAATGGGCTAAAGAATATGAACAAGAAGTCTTTAGAGACGGGTGAATTAGGTGGTGCAACACAATGGACATGGTGTGCCTGAAATTCTGCAGCCAGTGCTCGAGCTGCGTCGCCGGAATCGTCCTCTGGTCAACAGTTCAAAATATTTGACAAGACACGGAATCTGCACCAAATGAACCCCTAAGATACGTTACATCGCCGTGACTTTCCCCTTCGCATTTTGGCGCGCATTGAAACGAATGACATGTGTCTGACGAATATTCCTTGGACGGACGAGGCACATTTTACGATGCAAAGTTCCGCGAATGCACACAGTTATCGAATTTTTTGTTCTACTCCACCACATGTTGTGCAGGAACATTCGCTGCACACAGTTTATGTAACCGTATGGTGCGGTTTCACAAGCTCCTTCATTCATGGCCCGTTTTTCTTCAAGATGACACATCGTGGACCTCTTAGGTGTTCAGTATCCACGTTTTAAGGACCTTATTGTGCAATATGTGGTTCCAGGATTGCAAGTACTGCAACCATTATTTTCATGCAAGATGTGGCGACACCACAAGGAGCTTGCCACGTGGAAGATGCGTTTCGAGAAACCTTTGGAAACGACTGCATCATCTCTAGACGGTTTCAATATGTAAGATCTTCAATATCTGGTGACCAAAATTCATGTGACTTCTGGCTGTGGAGATATCTGAAAAATCGTGCCTGTCAGGAATGTATCCAGAGTGTTTCCGATCTGAACGATAGCATACGCTGAGACATCGCTCTGATTACACCGGACATTCTGCAATCGACTATCGACAATGCCGTGTTACGGACGCAGTTTGTTTCTGAGTCGCGAGACCATAAAGATCACATAGCTTGAGACCATATCCTAATACACGTGCCAGTCATTTGTTTCATAGTTCCTCTTAGTCCGGCCCCGGTAGCTGAGTGGTCAGCGTGACAGACTGCCAATCCTAAGGTCCCGGGTTCGATTCCCGGCTGGGTCGGAGATTTTCTCCGCTTAGGGACTGGGTGTTGTGTTGTCCTAACCATCATCATTTCATCCCATCGACGCGCAGGTCGCCGAAGTGGCGTCAACTCGAAAGACCTGCACCAGGCGAACGGTCTACCCGCCGGGAGGCCCTAGCCACACGACATTTCATTTCATAGTTCCTCTTACAGCATCCTGTTTTCACCTGATGCTGGAAAATTGAACTATTATTTTTTTCAGAATACACCGCGAGCGCACCGATTAATGAACACACCTACGATTTTTCAGCGTCCTGTTATGTATACAACGCGCAGACCAACATTCGTATACATAAATAGGCAAAATAAGGCGCTGCAGTTGGCAACGCCTATACAGGGTGGTCCATTGATCGTGACCGGGCCAAATATCTTACGAAATCAGCGTCAAACGGAAAAACTTCAAAGAACGAAACTTGTCTAGCTTGAAGGGGGAAACCAGATGGCGCTATGGTTTGCCCGCTAGGTGGCGCTGCCATAGGTGAAACGGATATCAACTGCGTTTTTTTTTTAAATAGGCGCCCCCATTTTTTATTACATATTCGTGTAGTGCGTAAAGAAATATGACTGTTTTAGTAGGACCACGTTTTCCGCTTTGTGACAGATGGCGCTGTAATAGTCACAAACATATGACTCACAATTTTAGACGGACAGTTGGTAACAGGTGGGTTTTTTAAAATTAAAATACAGAACGTTTGAACATTTTATTTCGGTTGTTCCAATGTGATACATGTACCTTTGTGAACTTATTATTTCTGAGAACGCATGCTGTTACAGAGAGATTACCACATTAATGCAATAAATGCCCAAAATGATATCCGTCAACCTCAATGCATTTGGCAATACGTGTAATGACATTCCTCTCAACAGTTTATTGATAATTTATTTTCATCTGTCAACAATTTTTGTAATTTATATATCATTTATTAGTTAATGTGTCACATAATTTTTCTTTCATATAATCTTATATGGCCTGTACACTGAAATAATTCCTCTCGTTTTCTTCCTATATCTAACCTTAACAATTTCATCTGTGGAAGTGGGGATACTGTGTACATACGACGTCTTTAAAATCTTTGATCCAGCAAAATTTCATTGCACCACATATTAATCTTTGTATCTGGTAATGGCGAAGAGTCGAATACCTGTCGGTGAAATAAACAATAAATACTGTACATTACACTAGCGCTGCGCGTGTTTTCATTCATAAAGAAGTGTTTCTTAACAGCATTTGGCAGTTAACCCTTTCTGACGATGGGGTTCCCATTGAAGCCACCTAGGACTTTCTCATTTCGTGACACATGCAAAGTAGCTACTCCTGTAGCCAACCATTAAGTCTCCAGTAGATGTTGCCCTAAAGCGGCTGCAGCTCGAACAACTTCATATGTTTCGAATCTTAGCAGTTAGACGAGCAAACGTAGGAGCGATTTTGGTATGCATTGCACGATTATCTTTGTTTTCGAATTGTGACTGAATTTGTCTCTATAAGACATGTTTTGTGCAAAGATTAGGTACAGAAAATTGCCCTGATCAGATTTATACTCTGTGTGAAACCACTACGGCTAAGTGTGATATGGCTCGCTGGGAAAGGTTGTTGTACTTCCAGTTTCGCACGATGTACTCTCACAGAATAAAGGAAGGGGAAATCTGGCGTGCGTTTTGGAAAGGATTTCTTTTGACGCCAACCCAGACTGTCTGCAGCAACGAGGGCGGAGATGATGTGTTAGCTGAAGACAGTGATCTCGATTTTCGGACGAAAAATTCACTGATGTCTTGCATTATTTCAAAGAATGAGAGCAAAGAACCTTTAGCAAAGAAATGTAAAACTGTTGTTCCCGTTGAAAAAAATACAACAGAAGCGAATGATCTACGAGTACATGGAACCTCAAGGCACTTTGTACACTTTAGCACAGAAAAGCAATACAATAGAAGCAGATGGAAAACGTGTTTGCTCTCTGTCAGGCAACCCTATGCCTATCTGCAGAGAGGTACTGCATTTTACCTTAGCACCCAAAGTAACGACATTTGAAGTGCAGTGGCTCCCTTTGAAACCACCGTGTATGCGTTCAGTTTAATGTAAGTAGCACTTGTTTTCCAGGTTGTTGTCTCTCTAAAATTTTAATCTTCTTCCTCTTCAGTAGTGCTGCTTGCCGCTCTTTTCCTCCCTTGGTCTCCCATACTGATAATATCCATTATTACCTCGTATATCCAACTTCTTCTAGGACTCCCTTTTCGGCTAACTGAATGGATCATACCTTTCATCATTTTCTTTGGAATTCTATCCTCTGCCATCCTCTCCAAGTGTCCTAGACATCGTATTCGCTGTGATTTCAAAAATTTTACTATGTTCCTTGCCTTGTATTAACTCTTATAATTCGGCATTGTAGCGTATTCTCCAGCCTTCTTCCTCACTTATTGGCCCATAGATTTTGCGTAGTGTTTTCCGCTCAATGGTTCTTAGTTCATTTTTATCCTATTCTGTCAACGTCTATACCGCTGAGCCGTTGTGATAACTGAGCGGACTAGGGAATTATAGCAGTTTAGTTTTTCTTGTAACAAGGCTATTTTTGAAAAGTTGCATATTTGCAGAGTAAGCTCTGTTTCCTGCCTGTATTCTTTCCCTTATGGCCTTTCCAATACTGTTATCATTCGTTATTAGGGCTTCCAAGTAGTTGAAAGAGGACACTCCATAATCTAATAAGAGCAAGAAAATTGAAAATGATGTAATTTTTAATATTTCAGTTCTGAAAGGTTAATGAGGCAACGGCCTTGCCCCAGTGGATACACCGGATCCCGTGAGATCACCGAAGTTAAGCGCTGTCGCCATGCACTGTTGCCATATTTCGGGGTGCACTCAGCCTCGTGATGCCAATTGAGGAGCTACTCGACCGAATAGTAGCGGCTTCGGTCAAGAATACCATCATAACGACCGGGAGAGCGGTGTGCTGACCCCACGCCCCTCGTATCCGCATCCTCCACTGAGGATGACACGGCTGTCGGATGGTCCCGGTAGGCCAGTCGTGGCCTGAAGACGGAGTGAAAGGCTAATGACTTTTTTTAATGCTGTATTTCCCTACATCGTGTGGCGTAAATCGACTTCGGTAGAATAGCTGGGCATTTGTTTCATAAAATGAAAGTCTGTCGATTTAGGGCGAAATGCCAAGGCGGAAATTCCAAGCAGCGAGACTTCAGCAAGGCACCAACGTCACTTATAATTGTCGGTGGCGACGATGCCTGATCTGCGGGTTTCGCCATCGCCGCTAGATGAGGCGGAATAAGTGCGGCATAGCTGGCCGCCGTCGAGGTGGCGACGCAAACGAGCCGCGACGTGGCGCGCCAGACGTCGTGTGTGAACACCCGCCCCCCCCCCCCCCCCCAAAGGCACGCCAGCCGTCGTCAGCTACCGCCCAAATGAAAGAGCCGGCCCGCGCCGCGATCCGCTTTTGTTTCGGTCCGGCGCCCCGCGTCCCGCACCACACGCACTCTCCCGCTCGGCCGGGCGCTGCCGTCGCGTCACTGTTCATTATCGGCTGCGGTGCCGGCGCCGGTAGCTCTTCTTTTGTCCGCGCATGCGTGGTTATCAGGGAATCTGGAGGCGACGGCGGCAGCAGGCGTCGCCGGTGTCTCCGTCACGTTCCATCCGTCCGCGGCGAAGCTCTTACGGAACGACAACCTTCGTAGCTGTTGCGGAAAGCCGTAGCACTACGTGGCCAAGAACTCCATTGCTACTATTCAAAAGACTCAGTATCACCAAAATCTTTGAAGTTGATTTATCGTGTTGTTTCTTACAGGAAACTGACGATGAACAGTCTATTAGCAGGACTTTCGACAGCAAATGCAAGTACTTGTGACACAACAACGTCATTGTAATCAATGAAATTTTATTTTTGTTTTATTGTTCTATACCTGTCGAAACTTCGTTCCGTCTCTGAAAATCTTTAGAGTCAGGGATTTTCTCTGCCTCGTGATGACGGGGTGTTGTGTGATGTCCTTAGGTTAGCTATGTTTAAGTAGTCCTAAGTTCGAGGGGACTGATGACCGTAGATGTTAAGTCCCATAGTGCTCAGAGTCATTTTTGAAAATCTTTATATGTTATAGCTGACCCAGCAAACGTTGTTTTGCCATATAAATTATCTCTGTTGTTGTTGTGGTCTTCAGTCCTGGGACTGGTTTGATGCAGCTCTCCATGCTACTCTATCCTGTGCAAGCTTCTTCATCTCCCACTACTTACTGCAACCTACGTCCTTCTGAATCTGCTTGGTGTATTCATCTCTTGGTCTCCCTCCACGCTGCCCTCCAGTACTAAATTGGTGATCCCTTGATGCCTCAGAACATGTCCTACCAACCGATCCCTTCTTCTGGTCAAATTGTGCCCCAAACTCCTCTTCTCCCCAATCCTATTCAATAACTTTTCGTTAGTTATGTGATCTACCCATCTAATCTTCAGCATTCTTCTGTAGCACCACATTTCGAAAGGTTCTATTCTCTTCTTGTCTAAACTATTTATCTTCCATGTTTCACTTCCATGCTTGGCTACACTTCATACAAATACTTTCAGAAACGACTTCCTGACACTTAAATCTATACTCGATGTTAACAAATTTCTCTTCTTCAGAAACGCTTTCCTTGCCATTGCCAGTCTACGTTTTATATCCACTCTACTTCGACCATCATCAATTATTTTGCTCCCCAAATAGCAAAACACCTTTACTACTTTAAGTGTCTCATTTCCTAATTTAATTCTCGCAGCATCACCTGACTTAATTCGACTACATTCCATTATCCTCGTTTTGCTTTTATTGATGTTCATCTTATATCCTCCTTTCAAGACACTGTCCATTCCGTTCAACTGCTCTTCCAAGTCCTTTGCTGTCTCTGACAGAATTACAATGTCATCGGCGAACCTAAAAGTTTTTATTTCTTCTCCATGGATTTTAATACCCACTCCAAATTTATCTTTTGGTTTCTTTACTACTTGCTTAATATACACATTGAATAACACTCGGGAGAGGGTACAACCCTGTCTCACTCCCTTCCCACCACTGCTTCCATTTCATGCCCCTCGACTCTTATAACTGCCATCTGGTTTCTGTACAAATTGTAAATAGCCTTTCGCTCCTTGTCTTTTACACCTGCCACCTTTAGAATTTGAAAGAGAGTATTCCAGTCAACATTGTCAAAAGCTTTCTCTCAGTCTACAAATGCTAGAAAAGTAGGTTTGCCTTTCCTTAATCTTTCTTCTAAGATAAGCCATAATTATCTCTAGTCTATAAGAATAATGTATATATGTTAAACAATCAATAAGTGTAACACAATAGCCGTTGTTGGCGGGAGCTCATGACACAAACAATAATAATGGCCGAAAACCGTGTAGGGAGTGGGAAAAGATTTAGGGGGAAGTCCGGCAGTATTGGCCACCTAGCGTTTCTACGGTAGATCGCGCGGATTTAACAATTGCAGCAGATAGACGGCTCGTCCATGGGCATACAAACATAGCATCAATTTCGTGTCGAAACGTGTTCACCAGCATTATGAATAAGGCCAAGTGCACAAGCATCGATTTTTATCGTACGGCCGGCCAGGGTGACCGAGCGGTTCTATGCGCTTCAGTCTGCAACCGCGCGACAGCCACGGTCGCAGTTTCGAATCCTGCCTCGGGCATGGATGTGTGTGATGTCCTTAGGTTAGTTAGGTTTAAGTAATTCTAAGTTCTAGGGGACTGATGACCTCAGATGTTAAGTCCCATAGTGCTCATAGCCATTTGAACCATTTTATCGTGCGCAAAAAAATTGTACGATTAAATTCATTTAGAGGAACAAAGGAGAGCATAGGAACTTCTTTATTCCACTAAAAGAATTTGATCGTACGATATATTTACGTACTAAAAATCGATGCGTGTGCGCTTGGCCTAAATTTCGGTTCGGCGAATGACGCGTGCTACCTAGTTAAACTTCTCGGTCTAGCTACGTCGATTCAAAGAGGGCTGTTCGAGTCGTTGCTTTTGGTACGTATCCTTCAATTACCTATTTATCGAATAGTGAAAAGCACCAGTAGACACCTGGCGGGGATAACTGATCAAGTGATAATTGATCAGTTATGGACCGGGGTTGAAAATCATTAAATCACTAAAATCGCTATTAAAAAATAGGGGTTGGTGGTAGAAGGGTGAAAATTTATGGTTACGTGTATATTGTAATGCCACATCGTAAAAAAAAAAAAAGTTCTGTCCAAAAAATAAGAAAAGAATTTTGGGGTGGACCGCCCTTATCACTTAGGGGTATGAAAAATAGATTACGACCGATTCTCAGACCTATCGAATATACATGTAAAATTTCATAAGAATCGACCGAGCCGTTTCGGAGGGGTATGGCAACTAACACTGTGACACGAGAATTTTATATATAAAGATGGATCTTATATTTATATATTTAGAGCATGGATAACATCACGTCACACAAGGAAACATTTTTTTCTTCACAATACACATACAGATAATTAAGAAAGAAAGTCATGATTACAAGCCAGGCGGGGTAGCCGCGCGGTCTCGGTCACCTTGCCACGGTTCACGCGGCTCACCCCGTCGGAGGAGTTTCGAGTCCTCCCTCGGGCATGAGTGTGTGTTGTCCATAGCGTAAGTTAGTTTAAGTTAGATTACGTAGTGTGTAAGCCTAGGGATCGATGACCTCAGCAGTTTGGTCCCATAGGAACTCACCACCACCATGATTGCAAGTTGATTAAATGTGCAATATTTACAGAGCACAGGCTTATGTCCAACTACTGAGCATCACAACTAATGCCTTATTTGCTAACAGGATCTACTCCGGATTGCCAGGAAAGGATTGATCTGGGCACGTATGCATGGTGTGCTGGGCAGCTTGATGTTGTACACCACAGTCGCCGCTGGGCGATTTTGTTAATCACTATTTGTACACTGAATCTGCACATCTTCCACTATTTATCTTCATTCTATAGAGTGCAGACCAGATCTTGCAATGCTCTTAAAACCCTGGAGGCCTCATCGAGATGCAAGGCATTTTCAGCTGTTTTGGGGTAGCGTTGTCCAGCCATATTTCTCTGTTGTTGTTGCTCTGTGGTCCACCAGAGATTTCTCACTTTGTAGAGGTGGGTGACAGGGGTGAAATCAGTTTTTACTGTGTACGGGAATGTCATGTGTAGGAAAGTAAGGATCACCACTTACTTTTATTAACTCCCGCTTGGGAACAGCTTCACGGCGCAAAAGTGGGGGAGCAACATGGCTGAGAAGAGGCAGACAGAAAGTTGGAGTATTTCTGATAGTTCCTGTGGTGATTCGCATAGTGTGGTTGAGTTGCGCATTGAGAAGTCTGGTGTATGGGCTGTTTATCCAGACTGCAGCGCAGTATTCTGCCACGGAGTACACTAGCCCAAGAGCACTAAGGTAGTGTTCGAGCTGCTGATCCTATGTCATGCCACAAAGTTTCTGAAAGATGTTATTTCTTGACTTCATCTTAGCGGCAGTTCTCAGCAAGTTCTGTTTGAAGCTGAGCGTCCTTCGAAGAGTGACCCCCAGGTAATAGTGGATTTTTGATATGGCACAGCTGTTTCTCTTAAAAATATACCTACGCTTCCTTGTTTGGGAGATTGTTGCTAAGGTGCACGCTGGTGACTTCTGTTTTGGCAGCGTGGGCTGTAATCCTAAGTTATGGAAGTATTTACCAACAATTTGTAGGTCTTCAGTCAAGACAGACTCAGTAACAGCCAGGTCTTTGTGGGACACAGCAAGAGCCTAGTCGTCACCATATCCAAATTTCCTTGAAGTTCTCTTAGGAATGTCTGGTGTGTGGAGCCTAGGAACGAATATCTAGTGTTAACTTTATACAGACGATAGTAAAAAAAAATGAGATAAAGAGGAGTAGTCATTAAGTTTTAATTATCACTTCGAAAAAAAAAAAAAAAAAAAAAACAAGTAGCGACCGTGAAACTTGAAGATGGCGGTGGTAGTTGTTGTCTATGTATTTGTCTCATAAACTCAGAATGAATCATGTGCACCAAAAATGGCACTCTTTGCATTTCGCCCCCTCTTGGATAAATTTCTGCGCTCACCCATGAGTGAGACCGGTTTGCATGTGTGTGTGTGTGTGTGTGTGTGTGTGTGTGTGTGTGTGCGTGTGCGAGATAATCTGTGTGTATGACAATGCACTCACGGTCGCCACACATACTAATTGCACCTGAGACTAATAATTAGAGAGGAATATGTGTTAAAGGAAAAGTGGATTCGACATTTCATTCTAATTATGGAAAGTGGACTGTGTCCACAAAATAACTGTCTCGAAATAACACTTTAAGTTCCTTGCCCTCGTCGAAAATTGCGAGATCTTGTAGTGGTATTCATAGGTGCAACGGACATACGTGATGAACATGCTAACCTGCTTACCAGTTGCGGCTTCAGCTTTCACTACGCTGTAACATGCTTACCTAAGTTGCGAATTTGATATGTACAATTTATGTGTTTGTATCTGTGAGTGAAGAGGAATGCTTTCCGATGAAGAAATGAGAATCCAGGGGAATCGATGTAGGCAGAGGATTATACCTATGGTTAAAATTAAAATGGAGAGCTCTGACCTTTTACATACATATGCTCAAGAATTAACTGACATGTCTACACCCCGTTCACAGATAATCATGATTTATAGGACGCTTGGTATTAGCGGGACAGTCGTTCGATGACTGTGAGTTGCATAATAGAACGTTACGTGCATTTCAGTATTAATCTGTAGGCCATAACGCCTACACATACACAAAAAACGAAACTCAAATGCAAGAACGTAGCAATCCAAGCACTGTGTAGTGATATTCAGAACAGCATTTACCTTGAAGAAAGGGACAGTACGAATAAAGGTAATTGATACCATTATGCAGTGCAATATGTAAACTGAACAAGCAAAATTAGAGTTTAAAAAAAATATCTGATATGGAATTGAAATAAAAGAAAATACTTCCAGTGACTCTATCACCAAAAACACCTATTATAGGGCAGCGCATTGAAATGAATCAAACACCATGTACAGTGAGCGTTTATCACGAAAACTACGACGTCCACAAACAAATCCAAAAACTAAACCAGGACGGCTGTACTTGAACATTTCTTGATTTCATTCATGCTGTGAAAATTAAGTAGCTGAACTTGATGGGAACATGTTACCAAAACTGGTGTTCCCACTCAGTCATCCATCTCGCTCAAGCCTCCACGGAAAGGTGTCTTTACACCTGCTGTACCGAACTGTGAGTAAACGAAAGTTGCTGTGACATTCTGCAATGAGACTGCCATAATAGTATGCCTTCTCGCAAAATCTGCGCAAGCTGCCTCGCCAAAGTCTACAACTTAGCGATGCTCCATTCTCCCAATGGAAACCGTTCTTCAGTGAATTCAGAGTGAGGGAGAGAGATAGAGAGAGAGAGAGAGAGAGTCAGAGAGAGAGAGAGAGAGAGAGAGAGACAGAGACAGACAGGCAGGGACAGAGAGATATACACAGATGTTGTGGTCCACAAAAATGTAGGTCGCTAACATATTTGAAGTCTGCTTCGAGGCAGACGTGAAAATTCCACATATCAATCATGGCGAAAGGTTGCAGAACATAACAGATACTTTTCATAAAGGCTTCAGTTTGAGAAATGAGTATCTGATAATGTGCGTCTGAAGCGCAGCATTTTGTCTGGCGGTGTGGTACTCGTTTTGGGGTCGGCTTTAACTGGTTTACCTCTTTAGTTGTGTATGTGCAAAGGGTTTAACTGCCTTTTTTTCCCTGCGAAGCCTCAGTTTCAGCCCACCGCTGCTCTGGTGTCAGCGTATGCGAACCATCTCCTGCGACTTGCTACAGGGCTGTAAGACGTATGTGGAGAAACATTTCTGCGGAACCTGAGGCTCTTGCTGGAATAAGCTGCTTTTTGGAGGTAACGTACAGGCATTCTAAGAATTTCTTTCTTGTCTTGCAATCTAGCACAGCGTGCTGCATTCTACGACAAGTGTTATGAGAAATTAGTTTTAATATATGTTGTAAGGTTAAAGAAACAGAACCAGAGACTTTTTTATGATAATTTGTTTTTTTATACTAGTATCAGACCAATTCGCCCATTTCCAAAAAGGGCTGTTACATTGAAACTTCCCCTTAGAAAAATTGTACAAGACTGTGCTTAAACTGACACACAACATTTTTAGCGCAACGCAGTCTGACTTTCAATAATCCCTACAAAAGAATGGCCCTGACTAACATTAACCTATACCTTTCACAAATCACTTACCTCACAAAAATCTTCGTTACTCGAACTACTGCAATACACCGAGTGCCACTACTGCCAGCCAAATAAAAGATTCAAACTACTGAAGGCACTAACTACTGATAGGCATAGTTAGCAAATGAAAGATTTTGATAGAGAACAAACAATGTATTTACCTTAATAGTGTTCAAAGCTCATAATATATAGCAGTTCATGACATCCAGTCTTACAAATTTACTGTCTCTGATGGACACACGTCCAGATCATCCGCTATCAAAACTCCGCCATTTCTCTTCCCACATCCACCACTGCTGGCGGCTCACCTGCAACTGCGCAACGCTACTCGCTGTTAACAGCCAACTACCCAACACTACAAAAGCCAACAACAATGCAAACCAGCCACAGACTGCACGCAGCACAGCCAGTGATTTTCATACAGAGCGCTACATGGCGGTGGCGTTACCAATATAAGAATCTAAACAGCCTACTTACATAGCCCCTATGCTCCCCACAAAAAAATTTAAAAATTGTTTTGGGCAGTGACCAATACAGATTTGAAAAAAATTTTCATAATTACAATAACAAAGAAATCAAATGCACATACTTATTGATACAATGTTGGTCAAAAGCTAAAATTTTCTCACAGTCCATAAAGACAGTCCTGATCATTCATCACAGTAAAATTGCAGTGTTTTTCTCAAAGTTTGAGTAGTAAAAGAAAATGCACACGGAAGTAGTGGATTTCCATGCTGTCTTGAAGAAGTAGTGTTGTCCTTCCAACGGAAAGACAGTGCTGACTCTTGACATGCAGACAGGTAATGGGCCACAACAGAGCAAACCCACAGCAGAGTCAGTCGAAGTTTTGAAGAATATTGGTAGGTAGGTCGTCACAGAGCAGACCCACTGTAGTCCTGGTAGAGAGTATGGTATTGGTTGGCCACCAGAGGTGCAGACCCACTGTAGTCCTTGTATAGAAGGCCAGCAACCATCTGGTGCGACTGTGCAGGTGCACAATCACCATCGAAGAGTCTTGCGGACAATATAGCAAGTCCATAAACCACCACTTGTGCACTCACAAAGTTTTTGGAATTGTCCTTAGAACCAGCAATGCTGTTAATCAGTCCCTTGCTGAATTATTAACACACATACAAACACTATCAGTCGCTACTTCTCACATATTGTACATATACTATGACCAACAGAAACGTGTGCAGTGAAATGTAACTTACAAGTTAATAATTTGATGAACTGGTGTCAATTACAATTTTATAACATAAGAATACAATAACAAAGGTACAAAATACATAATTAAAGAACATAACAATACAGATAACATTTGTAGTAGTGCAGACTTTACAAAAGAATAGAAATAAACAGATACATCAGTGTTACAGGAATTATGACATAAGCAAATATATAAAATAATGAGAATAGTTTTTCAAACATTAATTTCACACATGAGCATTAAAACAAAACAGAATAAATAATGTCTAAGCATCTTTACAAAGAAAATAACATATTATTAGAAAAATTCCACAACATAACTCATATCAGCTAAACACATAAAGACAGGAAAAACACAATTATACAAGAATACACAAACACATAGCAGAATCACACAAGAGGAAAAGGCAGGGTTTGTTTTCAGTGTAACATTTGGTACTGCAGTCCAACCTAAAACTTCATTCCATAGATCTTTTGTCTTATTTCAACATTTGTTTCCACCAAAAAAATCCTATCCAAGGATGCTTTCTGTATTTATATGTTCGCATATTTCTTACCTCATTATTTATATTCCATTATCTTACCTCATCATTTATTTCCAAGAAAATCCTACCTAAACCTGTTGTCCCTAAACCCTCCTTTTTTTGTTCATATCCTCTTTCAAAATACTTTTTTGGCCAAACAATTATCTTATAGCTTCTCAATGCATTCCTTCCAATTCAGCACAACTCATTCTCTTATAAAGTCTACCCCCTCTTAAGCTAACTTAAATCTACTGAGCTCAGATGCATAAACTAAGGGACGAGGCAATGCAGCAACACATAACATATTAACACAAGCAGCAATGACAAAAAATGCAAATTGGCATAGCAAGCAGCAGTAAATGTAATAACTTATATCTAAACATGAGAAACCCACAAGCAGAAGAAATAGTACAGTAAAGATGGCCATGTCTAATACCTATGTCACATCTTAACACTAGAGTGATGCATCACAAAAATTTACTCTGCAAAAAGTTATCGAATTGTTGACCAAAAATAACTATGCAATTCCTATGAAGTGGAAATGTCTTTTTGTGCTCCCTCATTTTTTTGGAAGTATATCACAAAATTATTACTTACTGGATCTGTAGACAGAAAATGTTTATATTAGTACATCTATTAAATTTTATTTTAACCATTGCTGCAGTGCAGCTAGAAAATAGGTATTAAACGAAATGAGCAATCTCTCAACTAGAAAGACAACAAATGTAAAAATGTTTCTCATCATTTCATTAGGCATTTTAGTAAATATCATAAATTAAGAGCTCCACAGTATAATCATATGTTTTCAAGTTTGAGCGTGTCGTATTTGAGATGCTTTCTACAAAGGAACGTCAATAGTGAGGATAATGGCCTCCTTTTTTTCTCCACCTGTGCCTCTGAAAGGCACACACTAATGGCTTTTTTCCAGGCGACTGTCGCGCAGCTGGGTGCCCACGACGCATTACATGAAGGTGGTCACTTAACTTTCTTACCGAAATATTTACGACACCAGTTTGCACTACAGTGACAGTCTCATATAAAATTTCACAGGTCGAGAATTTGCGTTACAAATGTGTAGAAACAAAATCCTTTAAATATAATAGTGTCCAAATGGAGTGGGTGGGAAATAATGGTGTAGACAGTGAAACAAGTAGTGAACAGGGAAGCATTATCGATCGATCGGTCGGCAACAACTCGCCTCAGGAATCCGAAATGACAGGACACAATCTTGCAAATACTGTAGATTCAGGTTTTGGGTCCTCACCGTTTTCTCAAATAAGTCAAGACACATTTTCTGCTTGTCAAAATGTGAATGTTGCCGGTGCAAATTCACTGCCGAAAAACACTGAGGAACATGTTTCAGACACCAGAGCATTGTTATTACAATTAATACAACAAATGGGACAAACACAGCAAAAGCTTCAAAAATTAGACACAATGGTAAAAATCAGAGTCAAACACAGCAACAGTTAGACACAATGGCAATAAAAATCAGACACAATCATAGCAAAAGCTTCAAAAGTTAGACACCACACTTGAACAAACACGAGAAGATTTAACTACTGAGTTACATAACATTGAATCGAAATGTCAAAAAGTCTGTAATGATGTAAAAATACAAATTTGCGAGCATTTTCTACCTATTTTTTCGCGGAATGAAAATGCATTACAGAATCATGAAGCAGCCATAAAAGAACTGCAAACTATTGTTCATGAGAATCATGAGACCTTGCAAGCTAAAATTGACTCAGTTGCATCTACCGATTTGGTTACTCAACTTGCAAAAACTCAAGAAAACTTAAAGGACGCAGTAGATACTCAGAAAATTGTTTCAAAAACACACATGGAGGAAATTAGTTCATTATCAGAGAAAGTAGTTGAACTTTCGGATCAGCTAAATACACTCCTGGAAATTGAAATAAGAACACCGTGAATTCATTGTCCCAGGAAGGGGAAACTTTATTGACACATTCCTGGGGTCAGATACATCACATGATCACACTGACAGAACCACAGGCACATAGACACAGGCAACAGAGCGTGCACAATGTCGGCACTAGTACAGTGTATATCCACCTTTCGCAGCAATGCAGGCTGCTATTCTCCCATGGAGACGATCGTAGAGATGCTGGACGTAGTCCTGTGGAATGGCTTGCCATGCCATTTCCACCTGGCGCCTCAGGTGGACCAGCGTTCGTGCTGGACGTGCAGACCGTGTGAGACGACGCTTCATCCAGTCCCAAACATGCTCAATGGGGGACAGATCCGGAGATCTTGCTGGCCAGGGTAGCTGACTTACACCTTCTAGAGCACGTTGGGTGGCACGGGATACATGCGGACGTGCATTGTCCTGTTGGAACAGCAAGTTCCCTTGCCGGTCTAGGAATGGTAGAACGATGGGTTCGATGACGGTTTGGATGTACCATGCACTATTCAGTGTCCCCTCGACGATCACCAGTGGTGTACGGCCAGTGTAGGAGATCGCTCCCCACACCATGATGCCGGGTGTTGGCCCTGTGTGCCTCGGTCGTATGCAGTCCTGATTGTGGCGCTCACCTGCACGGTGCCAAACACGCATACGACCATCATTGGCACCAAGGCAGAAGCGACTCTCATCGCTGAAGACGACACGTCTCCATTCGTCCCTCCATTCACGCCTGTCACGACACCACTGGAGGCGGGCTGCACGATGTTGGAGCGTGAGCGGAAGACGGCCTAACGGTGTGCGGGACCGTAGCCCAGCTTCATGGAGACGGTTGCGAATGGTCCTCGCCGATACCCCAGGAGCAACAGTGTCCCTACTTTGCTGGGAAGTGGCGGTGCGGTCCCCTACGGCACTGCGTAGGATCCTACGGTCTTGGCGTGCATCCGTGCGTCGCTGCGGTCCGGTCCCAGGTCGACGGGCACGTGCACCTTCCGCCGACTACTGGCGACAACATCGATATACTGTGGAGACCTCACGCCCCACGTGTTGAGCAATTCGGCGGTACGTCGACCCGGCCTCCCGCATGCCCACTATACGCCCTCGCTCAAAGTCCGTCAACTGCACATACGGTTCACGTCCACGCTGTCGCGGCATGCTACCAGTGTTAAAGACTGCGATGGAGCTCCGTATGCCACGGCAAACTGGCTGACACTGACGGCGGCGGTGCACAAATGCTGCGCAGCTAGCGCCATTCGACGGCCAACACCGCGGTTCCTGGTGTGTCCGCTGTGCCGTGCGTGTGATCATTGCTTGTACAGCCCTCTCGCAGTGTCCGGAGCAAGTATGGTGGGTCTGACACACCGGTGTCAATGTGTTCTTTTTTCCATTTCCAGGAGTGTAATTTATCTACGAAGGTAGATGATAACCTGAATGACACAAAACCGGTAGTCTTTAATGACACAGAAGAGTGCGAACAAATTAGGAAATTCAAACAAAATCAGAATCAAATTAATACGCAACACCAAAGAGAAATCTGGGAAGTACAAGATCAGCTGACACAGGTAATACAAGAATTACGTATTTCAGAGGACACTAGCGCTCCAATACGAGAAGAGGAACATAGAAATACGGAACAGCCACATACTGCACGCAGCGCAGCCAGTGATTTTCATACAGAGCGCTACATGGCGGTGGCGTTACCAATATAAGAACCTAAACAGCCTACTTACAACATATGTATATTTATTAAAGCAACAGTTTCGCATTAATTGTTGCTTCCAGGATGAGGTGACGATGTTTATATGGGTACCGGCAAAACAAATTATCATAAAAAGTGACTGATCACAGTTTTCAATCTTTCATTGCAAGAACACTGCCGGAGTTCTAACACCCAACATAGACAAAATAAAAGTCGTGTTTATAAATGGGAATAAATCGATGTTCTTGAATGTTATTTTCTTTTATTCCCATTGCAACACTTTTGTATCCTTCTTCCACCCATACAGATTCTGCGAATCAAAAAATGGTTCAAACGGCTCTGAGCACTACGGGCTTAACATCTGAGGTCATCTGTCCCCTAGAACTTAGAACTACTTAAACCTAACTAAGCTAAGGACATCACTGTATCCATGCGCGAGGCAGGATTCGAACCTGCGACCGTAGCGGTCCCGCGGTTCCAGACTGTAGCGCCTAGAACCACTCGGCCACAACGGCCGGCCTTCTGCGAATCCCTCAAGTGCAATACAGCGATGATTCCCTAGAAGAGGCATGGCCCTTGACAGTCTTATGAACCCACGCTAGTGAATACTTTTACAGAGTGCAAGAGGCATTTAGTAGACTTTATGTCAGTTCCAGGGAACGCCATGAGGAAATAGTCTCTTTACGCCTCTCTCCCACTTAAACTTCGTTATAATATTTACAAGACTGTCAATGAATACGACGTGCATTAAATTTCTTTTCAATATTTACATGATTTCCAGTGGTTGTGGCGTTTTTTCTTCACTGTAATGCCTGTCCATAAGTCACATAAGTTAGAAACGATTTTAAGCTACCATCAGTTTAGAGTCTTTTAGCAATAGTCTCGTCGGCCTTGATTACTGACGTCTCTCTTCTTTTTCCATAGAAATTTAAAATTAATCGCTCACACTGTTGGCCATGGTACTCTGCGTCTTCTCGAAGATTCTTCAGAACAAGTAAACATTTAAATGAATTAATAATATTAGTATATGTAACCTTCCAAACTATCTTTTAGGGACGTTGTTAGTGCCATGGCGTCTTCCACTGTAGTTCCAACGTAGTAGCCTGGTTCATATGTACAAGCGGACAACGCGGTCTGTCCTACTTATAGAACAGCCTGTTCCGGCGTCCACTGAAGTATCTTGGGTTCCGCGCGGACGTCAACGCATCCCATATCCGCAAAAATATCACTCCGCAGATATGTCACAAACTCATCCGCCACTGGTGCGTCATTTCTGTACACGTCCTACTGCACTTTTAGTAAACAAGTCTGGTGGCTCCTTCACCTACTTTCATTTGAGAAAATAGCATTTTGACCAACAAGTTACAGCAGACACGATGTGAGAAGAAAAGGTTTCAAGAAATAACCGCAACCAGTCCCTTTTGTGATTCTTCAATTTTTATTGACCATGACAGGTTTAGAATCGCCTAGCAATTTATCATCGTATGGCACACATTTACTGAATGTTTGGAGCGTGTAGAAGGTCGTGTAGCTGGGGCAAGATGTAAAAGCGAAACACGTAAGCACTGAATGTGGTGAATATTATTTACATCATGAAATCCACTTCAAGACATTACTTAACGGTTATTAGCATCCGACGTTTCATTACTGGTGCACACATTGTTCTCGAAAACACAATGGATTTTTCCCAGTAATGTTAAATTTGTTACAGTACACAAACTTTAGCACTGACATCAACTCCTACGTGATTTGCACGAAGCAAATATACCAAAGAGCGTGACTAAGGTTATGTTCAAATAATTTGTGTTGGAGCAAAGACTTCTTTTGTTCAGCACCCGCATTGCATATTGGTGACACTAAGTATATTCAGTAATTATACCGATTTATATTACATTACGGGGGAGACAGAGACTGGAACGAATACAACATATACCTGGGAAAGTTGTGTATAAGTGCTATTTCGTTGTGAAAAGGCTGATACAAGAGAGAAACACGTGGCGAGTCTCACCAAAATAGTCTTAGGCCTGATGTTGCTATACCCTATACAAGGCGAACCAAAATCCCGCCAAATAAAATTTTTTTGTTCAAGAATATTTTCTCTTTTGGTATAAAGGACCAACGGTTTCCCTCAAGACCATCACGTCATTTTCGGCCGATAGGCGTCAATGGATATGAATACGGAGGCCCATATGGTCAGCACACAGCTCTCCTGACCGTTGTCCGTGGTCAGTCTTCGTGGCTGGAGTCAAGTAGCTCCCCAATTGGCATCACAAGGGCTGACTGCGCCCCGCTCGTCAACAGCATTCGGTAGACCCGGACAGTCATCCATCCAAGTGTTAGCCAAGTCCGACATGTCTTAACTTTGGTTATTTGACGGGAACTGGTGTTACCACTGCGGCAAAGCCGTTGGCAGTTGCTCATTACAGAGTACTTGAATTTCGTTTGCTTTGTTGCCTTAATTTGTCTTTGCATTGCACTGAAAATTTCTGCATAACATTGCAAATGTCGACGGTAAACGCTGTGTGTCTTGTCTGGAAACACTGGAACACATGTTCTATGCGATCATGGTACTCGCTGTTGGCAACAGTTAGCCAGCTTCACTCCTCAATTTCAAGAATACGTTCCGTATTGCTCGGTTCTGGTTTTATTCTTTTTTTTTTTTTAGATAGTCAGTTATTCGCTACTAACGGAGTATTTGTCGAAGTAGCAGTAGTAGTATTAGCAGTAGAAGTAATAGCATGAGTAGCTTTATTCATCCGTAGATCTCTTTTTGCAAGGATATAGGACATGTCAAAGTATTTACAAGTTTATATCAACTTAAAATAAGCTAATTCGTATGAAACGTCCCCTTTTGAACATTTATACAAGACTGTGCTTAAACTGACACACAATATTTTTAGCGCAACGCAATCTGACTTTCAAAAATCCCTACAAAAGAATGGCCCTGACTAACATTAACCTATAACTTTCACAAATCACTTTCCTCACAAAAATCTTCGTTACTCGAACTACTGGAATACAGGGAGCGCCACTACTGCCAGCTAAATAAAAGATTCAAACTACAGAAGGCACTAACTACTGATAGGCATAGTTAGCAAATGAAAGATTTTTTGTAGAGAACAAACAATGTATTTACCTTAATAGTCATAATATATATACACTCCTGGAAATGGAAAAAAGAACACATTGACACCGGTGTGTCAGACCCACCATACTTGCTCCGGACACTGCGAGAGGGCTGTACAAGCAATGATCACACGCACGGCACAGCGGACACACCAGGAACCGCGGTGTTGGCCGTCGAATGGCGCTAGCTGCGCAGCATTTGTGCACCGCCGCCGTCAGTGTCAGCCAGTTTGCCGTGGCATACGGAGCTCCATCGCAGTCTTTAACACTGGTAGCATGCCGCGACAGCGTGGACGTGAACCGAATGTGCAGTTGACGGACTTTGAGCGAGGGCGTGTATTGGGCATGCGGGAGGCCGGGTCGACGTACCGCCGAATTGCTCAACACGTGGGGCGTGAGGTCTCCACAGTACATCGATGTTGTCGCCAGTGGTCGGCGGAAGGTGCACGTGCCCGTCGACCTGGGACCGTACCGCAGCGACGCACGGATGCACGCCAAGACCGTAGGATCCTACGCAGTGCCGTAGGGGACCGCACCGCCACTTCCCAGCAAATTAGGGACACTGTTGCTCCTGGGGTATCGGCGAGGACCATTCGCAACCGTCTCCATGAAGCTGGGCTACGGTCCCGCACACCGTTATGCCGTCTTCCGCTCACGCCCCAGCATCGTGCAGCCCGCCTCCAGTGGTGTCGCGACAGGCGTGAATGGAGGGACGAATGGAGACGTGTCGTCTTCAGCGATGAGAGTCGCTTCTGCCTTGGTGCCAGTGATGGCCGTATGCGTGTTTGGCGCCGTGCAGGTGAGCGCCACAATCAGGACTGCATACGACCGTGGCATACAGGGCCAACACCCGGCATCATGGTGTGGGGAGCGATCTCCTACACTGGCCGTACACCACTGGTGATCGTCGAGGGGACACTGAATAGTGCACGGTACATCCAAACCGTCATCGAACCCATCGTTATACCATTCCTAGACCGGTAAGGGAACTTGCTGTTCCAACAGGACAATGCACGTCCGCATGTATCCCGTGCCACCCAACGTGCTCTAGAAGGTGTAAGTCAACTACCCTGGCCAGCAAGATCTCCGGATCTGTCCCCCATTGAGCATGTTTGGGACTGGATGAAGCGTCGTCTCACGCGGTCTGCACGTCCAGCACGAACGCTGGTCCAACTGAGGCGCCAGGTGGAAATGGCATGGCAAGCCGTTCCACAGGACTACATCCAGCATCTCTACGATCGTCTCCATGGGAGAATAGCAGCCTGCATTGCTGCGAAAGGTGGATATACACTGTACTAGTGCCGACATTGTGCATGCTCTGTTGCCTGTGTCTATGTGCCTGTGGTTCTGTCAGTGTGATCATGTGATGTATCTGACCCCAGGAATGTGTCAATAAAGTTTCCCCTTCCTGGGACAATGAATTCACGGTGTTCTTATTTCAATTTCCAGGAGTGTATATCAGTTCATGACATCCAGTCTAACAAATTTCAAGACTCCGCCATCTCTCTCCCCACATCCACCACTGCTGGCGGCTCACCTCCAACTGCGCAACGCTACGTGCTGTTCACATCCAGCTGCCGCTGCCAAACACTACAACGGCAGACAACAATGCAAACTAGCCACAGACTGCACACAGCACAGCCAGTGATTTTCATACAGAGTGCTACGTGGCGTTACCAATAAAAAAACCTAAACAGCCTACTTACAATATCAACTTAAAATAAGCTATTTCGTATACACATACATTTACAGACTTCTAGTTAGATACAATCATTAGATTTATTCCTGGTGTACAATACTCTTTTTACAAATAACTTATTACATAGTGTAACTCCACACTGTTCAATCATGTCTCACCATCAGTCACTGCACACACTACGCACACGTTGTTTCATAACACTTCACGCTCTACAAACACAAACACACACACACACTGGTGATCTGTGGGCCATTTTATGTACTGCAACTTTCCATCTGCTATCCTGAAAAAGTAAGTCAGCATCCCTCTATGATGAGTGAGATGTTGAGCTCAGAAAGTGGAAGAGGTGTTAGTATTATGCTATGCATAGCTTGGGGGTAAGTGTTTTCAAAAACGGCTCTTAGCACTATGCGACTTAACTTCTGAGGTCATCAGTCCCCTAGAACTTAGAACTAATTAAACCTAACTAACCTAAGGACATCACACACATCCATGCCCGAGGCAGGATTCGAACCTGCGACCGTAGCGGTCGCTCGGCTCCAGACTGTAGCGCCGAGAATCGCACGGCCAGTCCGACCGGCAAGTGTGTTCGAAAAGAAAAAACAAGAAAAAAACATAGTGTAAAGGTGTTACGTGGAATGTTGGATGTTTTATAATCATTATTATTATTTATTTGTATAACATTTTTTTACCAAACCCCTACTTTATTTTATCTAAGTAATCCTTCAATGTATAAAATGTATTGTATAACAGGTACTTTTTAGCTGCCCTTTTAAATAAGTGTATTCTTGCAATTTCTTTTATGTATTTTGGTAATTTATTGTATTGTTTTATTCCTTGGTAAAATGCTGTTTTGAGTTTTATGTTTATTTTTTCTTGCTAAATGTAAGTTGAGGCTAGCTCTTATTCCATGGTTATGGACAGAGCTGTTTGTGCAATAATTACCAATGTTATTTTTGATGTGTACGATTGACTTGCAATGTATTCACACGTAACAGTTAAAATCCCCATTGTTTTGAACAGATCTTTACAATGAGCCCGATTACTATTTTTGGGGTCGAGCGGTTCTATGCGCTTCAGTCTGGAACCGCGCGACCGCTACGGACGCAGGTTCGAATCCTGCCTAGGGCATGGATGTGTTTGATGTCCTTAGGTTAGCTACGTTTAAGTAATTCTAAGTTCTAGAGGACTGATGACCTCAGAAGTTAAGTCCCATAGTGCTCAGAGCCATTTGAATCATTTGAACTATTTTTGGTTATTACTCTTATGGCTCTTTTACAGAGTTTGAAAAATGTGTTTATATTTTGTGCATTTGTTCCCCAAAAAAGAATGTCATAGCTATGAACTGAGTGGACATATGAATACTATTTAACTAAAAGACTCTGCATGTTACACTCTGATGATAGGATTCTAAGGACATAACATGCTGGTGACATTCAGTTTCCAAGTACTTTTGTGTGTTCGCACCACTTCAACTGAGAATCAATATTCATTCCTGCACCTCGCCTACGGACTCACAGAATGCAGAGGACTCCCAGCACTGGGGCGCAATGCTGGGATGTTCTCTCATCGACGCCAAAACCATTACATTACTTTTGCATCTGTTAGAGGGTTTTTGCATTACTGTGTGTGTTCTGTTCTCATACTACAAACTTTTTCATTGTTGTGAAGGTAATTTCCCACAAATGAAGTTAACTGGGATAAGGAAATGAATAAATTACATGAATTCTGTGTAACGAGCCGCTGGATCCCCTACACCAAAATACTCAAAAAATATCCATGAACAGCCTCCGAAATTTGGCGGTGGGGTTTTGGTAACGACATTACCGGTTCCAACTATACAAGCCCTTTTATATAAAGTACATAGCTAGAGGTGAGAATATCACTGTATCGTAGTAGTTATTGATAATACAGGTATACGCTGATGCTCTGTTGGCAACAGAGAATAACTGTCTCTTAGATACATTATACTCGTTTCCACAGGTAATCAACAGAATTACATAAATATAAGATGGAATGAAAATGTTTACGTTCGAAGACCCTACAGTATAGAACTGGTATGCAAATCAGACAAAATTGGAGTGAGCTTTCAGGCAATCGACGCACAAGGTTGAAGATATGCGTTTGGTAAATCACCATATCCCGCTGCGTGAAGAATTCCGTAGCTGCCTCGTGCCTATCGTCGTCCGACACGAATCGTCGACTTTTCAAGAACTTATTTTAGGAGACCGGAGGCGTGACAATCACATGGGGAGAGATCAGGATTACAGGGCCGGTGATCGAATGTCCCCCACTTGAGTGAAGCTGGCTTCCCTGGTCGACCGGCGTCTTGTGTTGAATCGCGACCAGCACGGTACACTATCCCACAACGGTGATTTTCGTCAAGCATATTGCCCCATGCAAATTCTCCATTATCCAATGAATTGCTACCAACGTTTGTCCTTCGGCAGCCAAGAAAAGAATGCTGGTCCTGTTTGGATGCATTTGGTAATAACGTCACAACAGTTCACGTTTCCACATTTACCGCACTCGTACTGGAAAGATACGAACGCTACACTAACCCGTTGCCTACACTTTGGTGTTTTTATTCGCGCATCGGAGTCTCAATACATTGCTTATACTCCGCAGCAATGCCTTCAAAATGATAGTTTTTCTTAGCGTCCTTTACATTGCCCCACAAATATAGATCACTGGTGTGGGGTACTGAATAAACAATTATTGCATCATTTCTCTGTAACGAGACACTGGGGACAACAGCTCACTTAGAAAATATCCCTGAACTACGTCGGAAATTTTGGCGGTCGAGTTCAGGTTTACAATGTATAACGAGCCTAGAAATTCCATGTACACGAGTTCCTTCTCAAGCACGCTGTATCGCGGAAATTAAAGAAAATGGTCATAATAATAGAAAAAGAATGTGGGCGGTCCTGTGCTGATGCCATAGTAGCAACAGAAAACATCTGTTTGCTAAATATCTTATCCACATTTACACCGAGATGACAAAAGTAATGGGATACCTTCTATTATGGTGTCGCTCACCCCTTTGTAAGTAGGCTGTTTAGGTTTTTATATTGGTAACGCCACGTAGCGCTCTGTATGAAAATCACTGGCTGTGCTGTGTACAGTCTGTGGCTGGGTGGCATTGTTGTAATATTCGCTATTGTAGTGTTGGTCAGTTGCCTGTTAACAGCGAGTAGCGTTGCGCAGTTGCAGGTGAGCCGCCAGCAGTGGTGGATGTGGGGAGAGAAATGGCGGAGTTTTGAGAGCGGATGATCTGGACGTGTGTCCATCAGAAACAGCACATTTGTAAGAATGGATGTCATGATCTGCTATATATATTATGACTTTTGAACACTATTAAGGTAATTACATTGTTTGTTCTCTATCAAAATCTTTCATTTGCTAACTATGCCTATCAGTAGTTAGTGCCTTCAGTAGTTTGAACCTTCTATTTAGCTGGCAGTAGTGGCGCTCGCTCTATTGCAGTAGTTCGAGTAACGAACATTTTTCTGAGGTAAGTGATTTGTGAAAGGTATAGGTTAATGTTAGCCAGGGCCATTCTTTTATAGGAATTATCGAAAGTCAGACTGCGTTGCGCTAAAAATATTATGTGTCAGTTTAAGCACAGTCATTTATAATTTTTTTAAGGGGACGTTTCATATGTCGACCCTTAGCCGAGGATATCTCACTGGAATCTTCTGATTTTTTCTTGTAGTTTGTGTAATTAGTGAAGCTATTGGTTATTGCTAGCGCGTAATTACAGAGAGAATTTACTCTGTAGTTGTAGTTTTCCATTGTTGTACAGTAAAACAGTTGTGGCATGCATGTAGATTTGCACCAAGTATTTCGCAGCTGAGCTTGCAATTAACTAGATATTATTTTCAGTGCTATGTTAATATGTTTTCTTATTTTTGCTCTTCAAATTTTCCTTTTCTTGTTATCGTGTGAAATACGTGATAATTATGGCGTGTGAAAAACGTAACACTAGGTTTCAAAGTAAACTGAGAAATGACAATGAAGACGAAAGCAGTGTGTTAGCGCCACCGTGTAATGAATTGGCTAATGTTCAAAGTAGTAATTTGGTAATTGTGCATAGGGAAATGGAGCGGGCTGCAAATAATGGTGTAGACAGTGAAACAATTAATGAACAGGGAAGCATTATCGATCGACCGGTCGGCAACAGCTCGCCTCAGGAATCCGAAATGACAGGACACAATCTTGCAAATACTGTAGATACAGGTTTTACGTCCTCACCGTTTTTTCAAATAAGTCTAGAACCATTTTGTGCTTTTCAAAATGCGAATATTGCCGGTTCAAATGCACTGCCGAATAGCACTTAGGGACATGTTACAGACACCAGGGCATTGTTATTACAGTTAATGCAACAAATGGACAAAGGCTACAAAAGTTAGACACAACGCTTTATAAAATCAGTAACAAATGGGACAAATCTTCAAAAGTTAGACACAATGGAACAAAATCTTCAAAAGTTAGACACCATGCTTGAACAAATACGTGAAGATTTAACTACTGAGTTACATAAAATCGAATCGAAATGTCAAAAAGTCTGTAATGACGTAAAAACACAAATTTGTGAACATTTTCAACCTATTTTTTCGCGTCATGAAAATGCATTACAGAATCACGAAGCAGCCATTAAGGAACTGCAAACTATTGTTCGTCAAAATAACGACACCTTGCAAGCTAAAATTGACTCAGTTGCATATACCGATTCGGTTACACAACTTGCAAAAACTCAGGAAAACTTAAAGGACACAGTAGATACGATTTCAACACAAATGGACACTCTGAAACTTGGTTCAGAAAAACACACTGAAGAAATAAGTACACTATCGGAGAAAGTAGCCGAACTTTCGGATCAGTTCACTAACTTGTCTACAAAGGTAGATGATGATTTGAATGACACAACACCTGTAGCCATCACTGACACAGAAAAGTATGAACAAATTAAGAAATTCAAACAAAATCAGAATCAAATTAAAACGCAACACAAAAGAGAAATCCGGGAAGTACATGATCAGTTGGAACAAGTTATACAAAAATTTCATATTTAAGATGACACTCGCGCTCCAACACGGAAACGGGGCTAAGAAATACGGAAAAGCCGCAAAATAATAACACAGGGCATTCGGAAATTATGAAAGAAATTGGCAAACTGCACCGAATTTTGAAATGGAACCGCCGACACGTCGTAACAATGACCGATATGCGACTCGCCGACGCGATGATTTTGACTATGAACTGTTCATTACTACACGTAAATTCAAAACATTTAAGAATTCTGGCAACGACATTCATCAACTAGCGTGGCTCCATCAATTCTCTCATTGTTTTCCTCCCAACTGATCATTGGAGCACAGGTTAGAATTTGCGTGTGGCTACTTAGAGAATGAACCAGCTGTAAGAATGCAATCGGTCATTTACGATTGTCACAGTGAAGGAGAATTTTATTATGCCTTCGTCTCAGCATATTGGTCTCAAGCTACACAAGACCGAGTAAAACATAGCATCATAATGATGAAACGTTTCGAACAATCTGAATTTTCCAGTTTTGTGAATTATTTTGAAGACATGTTGCACAAGAATCAGCACCGGTCAAACCCTTACAGCCCCTCAGAACTCATCCGCATTTGCTTAATCAAATTGCCTGAACATTTACGACATATTATTTTGGCAGGACGTTGCAGAGACGACATTGAAGCTTTTCAGGGACTGTTACAAGAATTGGAAATTGACACTGACAATCGTGGGACGCGAAAACAGGAACACAACAATTACAGGTCACATCCGTCACAATTCTGCGATGAAAGAAATAATAACTGGACACGACAAGGCTATTCTTACAACGTAAATCGTGACCAAAACAGACACCACCCGTATGAAAACCGTTGGCAGAGTAGTAATAATTACAGGGAAAGATCACCTCTTTGCGGTAATGATTATCACAGAGACAATGAGAAAAACAGACAATATGGGAACCAAAATACTCGTATTATCAAGGGAGACAGAACAGCGTCATACGCAACGGTCCACCGCGCAGTTACGATTCTGGGAGAAATTCTCCACCACTTGACCGACAAAAAAGAAACTATGTAAACTACCGACAAAACGACAGACCTGAATTCCATCAGAACTGGCGGGATTCAAACAGGGCAGAGTCCTCTCGACAACGTGAATTTGTAGAAGTTAGATCTCCAAATCCCAAAAGAGACAATAGGCAATGACACACCGCTGGCAGCCACAAAACGTACTTACGAAGCTGACGACGTAGCTGCCGTGGCTAGTAATTACGTAAAAATGGAAGACATTAGGGACATCTTACTCCAGGAACAAGACGTAAAACGTAACAACATTGCATATCCTGTAATTCACATTACAGTAAATGACGTAGAATTTACGGCACTACTTGACTCTGGCAGTCCCACTTCAGTAATTAGTGAAACAGCCTTTAGCAAATGCAACAAATTGAACGATTGCCCCACACTTCCGTTGTTGTTGTTGTTGTGGTCTTCAGTCCTGAGACTGGTTTTATGCAGCTCTCCAGGCTACTCTGCGTAAGATTAAACTACAAGGTGCAATCGCTGGAAAAAGTGTAGATGTACGCCAACAAACCAACTTAGAATTATTTTGTAAAGCCACAGCTTCTCTATGAACTTTCTTATTGTTCCATTATTGTCGACGGAAATTATATTGGGAGTAGAGTTTTTGAATGAATACAAAGCAATCTTAAACTTTCACGATGCTGAAATAAGTTTAGAGAAAGAAGGTAAGTCAATAGCTTTGAAACTTGAAGATTGGCTCTCAAACCATGACGAGGAAATTAATCGGCTGTACCTTCTGACAGACAAGAGTTCGGAATTTTCGACGGAAGTAGACACTAACAATCACTCAGCAAGTACTGAGTGGGGTGATATCGACGGCATATTTGATACTAATGAGTTAATTCAGAATAAAATTCAAACAATTGAGAACTGTAATGACACTGATAGGCAGGACCTTTTTGAGATTTTACAAGCACATTGCACAGTTTTTACTCACAAAACAGGAACAATCAAGGGATTTCAATACCAATTTCGTGTTCGTGAGCATACTAAATTTTGTGTTAGACCACACGTAATTCCGGCACATTATAATGACCGTGTTAGAACAGAAATACAATCTATGCTTGACGAGGGCATTATTGAGCCTGCAGTATGCTCATACAACAATCCATTACATGTTGTTGAGAAGAAAAATGGATCGATCATGAGGCTTGTCTTACATTCGAGACAAATCAATACTATCTTCATTCCTGAAACAGACAGGCCGCAAACGATGGAAGCACTAATTCAAAATTTTAATGGTGTAAAAGTGTTGTCTTCTATTGATCTCAGATCCAGCCTTTATCAGATCGAACTTCATCCAGAATGTAGAAAATACACAGCTTTTCTTTGTTTCGGCGTTTTTTATCAGTTTCGGAAACTTCCGTTTGGTTTCTACATTTCTTCGGTAGCATTCATTCGCAGGCTAAATTCCATATTACCTGATTTCTTAAAACGTCACATCACCTTATATGTGGATGATATTCTAATAACAGAAGCCTCATGGGAACAACATAATCGCATCCTCAACAGTTTGTCACGTATTTTTCCAGAATCTGGAATTACAGTTCACTTGGAAAAGTCTGAATTCGGTAGGTCAAAGGTGAGGTTTTTGGGACATATTATTTCTTCTGAAGGCATTCAGCCGGATCCTGAAAAGTTAGAAGCAATCAGAGCCATTCCAGTTCCATCCACAAAAAACAAGTCCGCAGTTTTCTAGGTCTCGTAAATTTTTACCGTCGTTTTCTGATTATGCAAATTCTAGTTACACCAAAACTTCGTTCTCTCACTGGAAAAAATACTATTTGGAACTGGGACGAACAAGCACAGCTGGAATTCAATTCTTTGAAAGAATCGCTACTTAACGCGCCGATACTAGCTCATCCAGATCTGTCACAAGATTTCTGCCTTAGCACGGATTCTTCTAAAGTCGGTCTTGGAGCCCATTTATTTCAAGAAGCCATAGAAAATGACACTACTGTTCAGAAAACCATTGCTTTTGCTAGCCGAGTGCTAACAAAATCTGAAAAAAATTATTCCGTTACTGAATTAGAAGCTTTAGCTATCGTTTGGGCATTTAACAAATTCCGTTTCTTTCTTTCTGGTAAGCACGTAAAAGTATACAGTGATCATCGTGCATTACAATTTCTTATGTCTTCAAAATTAAATCATGACATGTTAAAACGTTGGGCATTGTTTCTGCAAGAATTCCACTTCAGAATGGTCTACATTCCCGACAAGGAGAGCATTGTTGCGGACGCACTGTCACGCACACCGGCTGGGCTTGAGAAAAGTAACACAGAAGGCAACCTCGAGAAAAATTTCAGTATTCTTTACATTCAGAAAGCCGCCTTTGAAAACTTCATCACCACATCTTTAAAGGACATTGCTCGTGAACAAGATAAAGATCCGATTTGGAAAGACATCAAAAGTAAATGGCATGAAAAGACATACACTGAGATTCGGCATTATTATCTGGTTAGAAACAACATATACTTCAAACGCTGCACTGTCGATGACAAGCTATGGGTACTTTGCATTCCAGACGATTTTGTTAATAAGCTCATTCGGTACATTCATTTCAGCTACGCACATTTTGGTCCACGAAAATGTTATCATATTCTTCGAACGACTTGTTATTTTAACAATATGGAAAAGAGAATTCGAAGAGTCTTGTCTATTTGTAAACTTTGTCAAAAGGCGAAACCATCTACTGTCTCACATCGTGCTCCGTTGTTTTCTATCATTCCTTCTAAATTAAAAGAATTTGCTGCTGTTGATCTCTTGGGACCCCTTGTCAGAACATCGAATGGATTTTCGTATGTTCTAGTCGCTGTTGAACTTACTTCAAAATTTGTTTCTTTCATTCCGTTACGTAAAGTCACTGGACGGGCTGTATCCAACGCCTTTGTTAAAAATTTCTTACGTGAAGTTGGACACTTTAGTAAAGTCATTTCAGATAACGGACCACAATTCAGGTCTGCTGTTTGGTCACGCATGCTTCGGAACCATAAAATCAAACCTGTTTTTATTTCATTGTACTCACCACATTGTAACCCATCTGTACGGATTATGAAAGAAATCAATAAGCTTTGCAGACTTTGTCACAGAAAGCATCAGCATTGGGACAGATATTTACACTTGTTTCAAAACGTGCTGAATGAAATGCCACATGACTCCACTGCTTTACCACCTATTCTTGTACTAAAGAATGAAGAACCACCGAACAGAATCAGAGAGCTTGTACCTATTCCGAATACTCGTTAACTTTGACACAAAGACATAATTGATTTGGCTATTACAAATATACATTCTGCAGCAGACAAAAGGAGAAAACTACACGGTAAAGCAAATGCAAAGAAATTATATATTGGTCAGAAAGTTCTCATTAAAGCTCATTCATTGTCACATAAGAAGAAACACTTGAGTCACAAATTCTTTCTGATTTACGATGGACCTTACAGAATCCGACGTATACCACATGATAATTGCGTTGAAGTTGAAACTCTGCGTACTAGGAAGAGTAAAGGATTGCACCACATTTCACATGTAAAACCGTTTATTAAGAGATAATTTGTATTTTTTTTAATTTAGTCTTTGCTATAAAATTTTTCACTTCACGTTACTAGTACTCTTTGTCACACTTAGAAACTGTTAACATGAAACTATGTTTTAAAATACACTATCCAGTCCAGAGCCTAGGGAACATATTTAGACAGTAATTACGAATGCATTGTTATGGTGAACAGACGACACAGTGTTATTGTGTGTGTGTGCATTCTTGCTTGTTAGTTGCACGATTATGTAACGACTATAAGGCTTACATACTCAGAACATATACCGGTTCTGTTAATGAGATTTTAATGCAACATTTTGGTTTACTTGAAAATACATTCTGGATTTAAAGTACTTTCTGAGAGATACCAGATGACACTGTGGTTAGTTTATGTGACAGCTAGACGATTATATCACGACGTTACTAATGAGTGACAATTTACGTTGTTGCTTTTGCGGTGTAGCTGTTTTATATCTGCACAGTTTTTCTGTATTATTCTGGAAAGTAAAACATGTTTTAGTAGTAACTTTTGTGGTATAGCTACAATGGGACAGCCTTTTCCATAGCACAACGATACGTTACAGTACAGTACTTTCTTCATCACGGTAATAAGCGTAATGACTACGATATCTATACACAAAGCATTTCACTTTTGTTTATGATGAGGTTAGTGCATTGACTTCAGCAGAACTTTGCTTACAGAGGACGACATCTACGACACTTCCACAGAATGATCTTACAGCAAGACGCACATTTAGTCCTACAGGACTTGCATTTGAGTGATTAATTTAGTACTTAAAACATTTATTTTTAAAGATTTTTGAATTACAAAGAAAGTTTTCCGTGATACATTTCATTCCATTGCTGTAATCTGTAACACCTGAGGGTATAATTACATTAATCCTCAGGGGGGTACATGCTTACTTTGTGTACCATGTGTTTGGCAAGCACAAGAAGCCCTAGCTAATACAACTTTACACATCGCTACCATATTTCTCTAACACAGAATTACACAGCTATCTGATTATTTAACAGAGAAACAAACATTTTTTGACTGCATTAGTGACAGATGTTTACGTAGCTACTTATGAAATTGTATTTTTTCTATACTTTGTGAACTGTTCATATTTTTTCGGAACCATTGTTGTAGTATGAGAGCTTTGAATGTCGTCTTTGGTATGGGATCATGATTTTTAAAGTACGTTTGAGGTAGATGACACTATTGAAATGAGCAGAGAATTTTTTTAGGTTCTGAAATTATTGCAGAAAGTTACGACGTTTTTGAGATTTGGCTGAGGTGTTATGATGTTATTATTCCGACGACGATGTGTATTATCCTGTTGAGGAATGTTTATTATGATATGTATTTATTATGATGAAATATTGAAGAAGTGTCGACGAATATGTATATGTGTAATAAGGTAAGAAATAATGAGTAGTGGTTAGGGACTATGGTTCGTGAAAAAGGATGTTGGAAACCAAGAATCGTACTTTAAAGAGTTATGAAATCTGTGTATAGGCGAAAATTTTTTGGACGCTGTTATATTTATAGGATTTTGTTTCTACACATTCGTAACATTCTCGACTTGTGAATTTTTTTTTTATATGCTGTCATAAATATTTCGGTAAGAAAGTTAAGTAACCTTCACCTAATGCGTCGTGGACGCCCAGCTGTGCCACCTGCCTGGAGAAAAAGCCATTAGGTGGAAAAAAAGAGAGATCATTAACCTCGCTATTGACATTGCTTTGTAGAAAGCATCACAAATACGACACGTTCATTACCTGGAAACATATTGTACTTTGTGCTACTTTCTCAAATGCTTCTGAACTGGTGGGAAATATTCTTACATCTGCACACCTGACTATGACAAGTGCCTTTCTACGAGAGTTGAGAGAATTTCTACTGATTTATGAAATGCCACGTGGCTATTGAATGATGTTTTTATGGTTTGCTTTACATAGTAGCTTATTTCATTTGATATCTTTTTTCCAGCTGTGTTTCAGCATTGGTTTTACAAAATGAAATTATATCCATTTGTTAATGTATTTGCTAATGTGAACACTTTCTGTCAACAGATCTATTAAATAATAATTTTATGATCCACATTCTTCGAAAAAGGAGCACTTGGAAAGGAAAGGACAATAAGAAGGGGTTAATAACAGTAACTGCATAGATAATTTTGTTTTCAACTACTTGGTAATTTTTTTGGTAGAATAACTTGTTGTGGTGCACCACTTTAATTACATATACTTTAAGATGTGAAAAGACACTTCCCTTATCTGCGTTGTTGTCTTTAGTGTACTATTTTTTCTTTTTGTGGGTTTGTCATGTTTAGATATAAGTTATTGCATTTGCTGCTGCTGTTTGCCAGGCATAGCGCTACTGAATTTCACTTTGTATTACTCTGTTAAGCCAGTTTTACTACTGATTTATTTTTCTTGTTTGCTGCACATTGCCTTATATTAGTTGTAATGTTGCATTTCCTTTGCTAATTTGGATATACTGCTGCCTGCTTTGCCAATTTGCATTTTTTTGCCATTGCTGTTTGTATTAATTGTTTTGTGCTGCTGCATTGCCTCGTCCCTTAGTTTATGCATTGGAGCTCAGTAGATTTAAGTTAGCTTAAGAGGGGGTAGACTATTTAAGAGAATGAGTTGCGATGAATTGGAAGAAATGCATTGAGAAGTTATACGAAAAAAGCAGGTATAGATAGTACCTTTTGGGAATAATGATGAACGAAGGGAGATCTCCAAGAAAAAAAAAGTTTTGTTTGCAAAATACTGCAGTACCAAATGTTCACTGAAAACGAACCCTGTCCTTTCCTTTTGTGCTATCACGCTATGTGTTTGTGTACCCTAGTGTATTTGTGTTCTTCCTATCTTTATGTGTTTAGCTAATAAGATTTATGTTGCAGAATTTTTCTAGTACTAAGCTACATTCACTATGATGAGGAATACT
This sequence comes from Schistocerca cancellata, assembly GCF_023864275.1. Lineage (NCBI taxonomy): Eukaryota > Metazoa > Arthropoda > Insecta > Orthoptera > Acrididae > Schistocerca > Schistocerca cancellata. Next base: position 597,559,996 of record NC_064630.1, on the reverse strand, counting down.
GTTATCCTCAAATATAATTTGCATTTATAGTATGTTATTTTCTTTGTATAGATGTTTAGACGTTATTTATTCTGTTCTGTTTTAATGCTCACGTGTGAAATTAATGTTTCAAAAACTATTTTCATTATTTTATATATTTACTTATGTCATAATTCCTGTAACACTGATATATATGTCTATTTCTATTCTTTTGTAAAGCCTGTACTACTACAAATGTTATCTGTATTGTTATGTTCTTTAATGATGTGTTTTAAACCTTTGTTATTGTATTCTCACGTTATAAAATTGTAATTGACACCAGTTCTTCAAATTAAGTTACATTTCACTGCACACGTTTCTGTTGGTCATAGTATATGCACAATATGTGAGAAGTTGGGACTGTTAGTTTAATAATTCAGCAAGGGACTGGTTAACAGCATTGCTGGTTCTAAGGACATTTCAAAAAATATTTTTGTGAGTGTACAAGTGGTGGTTCATGGACTTGCGATATTGTCTGCAAGACTCTTCGATGGTGATTGTGCACCTGCACAGTCGCAACAGATGGCTGCTGGCCGTCTGTACAAGGACTTCAGAGGCTCCGCACCTTTGATGACCCACCAATACCATTATTTCTACAAGGACTACAGTGGGTCTGAATCTTTGATGGCCCACCAATACCGTAATCTCTCACAGGACTACAGTGGTCTGCTCTGTTGAAAGACCAACACTGTATCAATAAGTGTGTGCATTTGATTTCTTTGTTATTGTAATTATGAAAATTTTTTTCAAATCTGTATTGGCCACTGCCCAATACAATTTGTAAAATGTTTTGTGGGGAGCATAGGGGCTATGTAAGTAGGCTGTTTAGGTTTTTATATTGGTAACGTCACGTAGCGCTCTGTATGAAAATCACTGGCTGTGCTGTGTGCAGTCTGTGGTTGGGTGGCATTGTTGTAATATTCGCTATTGTAGTGTTGGGTAGTTGACTGTTAATAGCGCGTAGCGTTGCGCAGTTGCAGGTGAGCCGCCAGCAGTGGTGGATGTGGGGAGAGAAATGGCGGAGTTTTGAGAGCGGATGATCTGTATGTGTGTCCATCAGAAAGAGTACATTTGTAAGAATGGATGTCATGATCTGCTATATATATTATGACTTTTGAACACTATTAAGGTAAATACATTGTTTGTTCTCTATCAAAATCTTTCATTTGCTAACTATGCCTATCAGTATTTAGTGCCTTCAGTAGTTTGAATCTTTTATTTAGCTGGCAGTGGTGGCGCTTGCTGTATTGCAGTAGTTCGAGCAACGAAGATTTTTGTGAGGTAAGTGATTTGTGAAAGGTATAGGTTAATGTTAGTCAGGGCCATTCTTTTGTAGGGATTATTGAAAGTCAGATTGCGTTGCGCTAGAAATGTTGTGTGTCAGTTTAAGCACAGTCATTTACAATTTTTCTAAGGGGACGTTTCACCTTTTCCTGGAGTAGTGCAGCAACTCATTGTGGCATGCACTCATCAAGTCGTTGGAAGTCCCCTGCATAAATATTGTGCCTCTCTGTCGGTAGATCCATAACGAAAGTGTTGCCGGCACAGGATTTTGTGTTCTAAGTGACGTTTCTATTAGTCCCATAAATGTTCGATAGGATTCATGTTGAACGATCTGCGTGGCCAATTCATTCGCCTGAATTGTCCAGACTGTTCTTCAAACAAGTCGCGAAGAGATCTGGCTCCGTGAAAAGACGCGCGGTCGTCTAAAAAACTTCCGTCGTTGTTTGGGAGCATGAAGGACATCAATGCCTCCAATGATCTCCGAGTAACCGAACATAATTATTTTCAGTTAATGATCGGTTCAATTGGACCAGAAGACCCTGTTGGTTTTCCAGTCGTCTAGGGTCCAACTGATATGACCACAAGCCCAGCAGAGGCGCTGCAGGCGATGTCGTGCTGTTAGCAAAGGCACTCGCGTCGGTCGTCTGCTACCATTAATGCCAAAGTTCACCACACTGTTCTATAGATTCGTGGTACGTCCTACATTAATTTCTGCGTTTATTTCATACTGTGTTGTTTGTGTTTGAGCACTGACAACCCTACGCAAGCGCCGCTGCTCTCGATCGTTAAGTGAAGGCTGTCGGCCGCAGCGCTGTCCGTGATGAGAGGTAACGTCTGAAATTTGGTATTCTCTGCACACTCTTGACATTGTTGAACTGGAAACAGTGAAATCCTTAACGATTTCCGAAATGGAACCTCCCATGCGTCTAGCTCGAACTCTCATTCAGAGTTTGTGAATACACTTCGTGCCGCCGTAATCATGTAGGAAGCCTTTTTACGGGAATCAGCTGAGTACAAATGGCATCTCTGCCAATGTACGAGGCGTGTTTTTTAAGTAAGTACCGTTTTGAAATTAAAAAAGACGTACTAAGATATCTCAATAATTTTATTTTTACATGAGAGTCTCTACCTTAATCTACACACTGACGCCATTACAGACTGATTCTTCCTTGTTTACGTTGTGTATTGAGTGTTTAAGATGCCTCCGATAATCGTGAGTCCGGCCGACTGTGAAGTACGGGCTGTTATAAGATTTCTTAGTGCTAAAGGCCTAAAAGCGATCGATATTCATCGTGAGATCTGTGCAGTTTACGGAGAAAGCATTATGAGTGATGGTATGGTAAGAAAGTGTGTGAGAGCATTTAAAGATGGCCGCACAAATGTGCATGATGAACAACGGAGTGGGCGTCCTTCGGTCGTTAATGAAATTTTGGTGCAGGAAGTGGACCTTAAGGTGAGAGAAAACAGACGCTTTACGATTTCCTCCTTGCGGGATGACTTTCCTAATGTTTCTCATAGTGTTTTGTATGGCATTGTGACCGAGCACTTGAACTGCCGAAAATTGTGCGCACGAAAATGTTGACGGATGTGCACTAAATGAAACGTTTAGACAGTGCACTGACTTTCCTCGAGCGGTACCACAACGACGGTGATGGTTTCTTTAGCCAAATTGTTACGGGCGATGAAACATGGGCGGCCTACGTCACACCAGAATCAAAGCAACAGTCCATGGAAGTTGAGCCAGGGCATCGTTTTGCTGCAAGACGATGCCCGTCCGCATGTGGCGAATCAGGCCAAAGATCTCATCACATCTATTCGATAGGAAACTCTAGATCATCCTCTGTACAGCCCCGATCTTGCGCCCAGTGACTACCATCTGTTCCTGCACTTGAAGAGCTGGCCGAAGTGGCCGAGCGGTTCTAGGCGCTTCAGTCTGGGGCCGAGCGACCGCTACGGTCGCAGGTTCGAATCCTGCCTCGGACATGGATGTGTGTGATGTCCTTAGGTTAGTTAGGTTTAAGTAGTTTTAAGTTCTAGGGGACTGATGACCTCAGAAGTTAAGTCCCATAGTGCTCAGAGCCATTTGAACCATTTTTTTTTTTTTGCTCTTGAAGAAACACCTGGGCGGTCAGTGTCTTCAAGACGATGACGAAGCCAAAACAGTGTTGATGCAGTGATTAACAAGTTAGGCGGCAGACTTCCAAGAGGAGGGTATTCAGAAACTGGTAAAAATATGACAAGTGCTTCAGTATTGACGGAAATTGTGTAGAAAAGTAGATTAAGGTGCAGGCTTTCATGTAAAAATGAAATTATTGAGATATCTTAGCACGTCTTTTTTTAAATTTTAAAACGGTACTTCCTTAAAAAACACGCCTCGTACTACCGTTTTGTACGCGATACTACTGCCATCTGTATATGTGCATATCGCTATATCATGATATCGCTAGGGGTGACAAAAAAGATATATCGTGGAAGTTATTGAAAATGCGGATAAGAAGAGGAAAGAGATGTTGTTGCTGAGGCCACGGCACCAACAGCAATTGTCTATTAGGTATCGTATCCTCGTTTACAAAGGTAATTAACAGAATTGAAGAAATACGGTTGCTCTAACGTATATCACACTCTCGTACTGGCGACTGGCTGCATGTAGCGCGGCGCTCCCACTAGTTATCGGAGAGCTGTCATCGGCAACTCTTTATCCTCGGCGACGCAGACGGATGCGCCAAGTTTCTAATTGCGCTGAGAGTGTTTGGCGACAAAAGAGAGAGAGAGCGTAGGGAGAGATTCCCGGGAGTCGCGCCGAGGCGAAGCAGCGCCGAAGGCGGAGGCGGAGGCGCTACACCAACAGCCAGCCATTATCGACAGCGCCATCCATCAACATTAGCACGGCGTGGGCGCCGGCTGGGTCATCACTTCATCAGCGCCGGCAATACTTAATGGACGATGGATATTCCCAGGCGCGGCGCCTCTCTCGCTCTCTCTCTCTCTCTCTCTCTTCCCCACCCCCTCCCCTCGCCACTCCCTCTCTCTGCGTCTGTCCGTCTGTCTGCGGCGCGGCCCTGCAGCGGGTAGCCGTTGCTTCCTAATTGAGAAAAATGAGCTTGTTTCCAGTGGCGGCGCAGCACTCTCTGGGAAGCCGTTTCGGTGGTCCCAGAGCTCACCCAGCAGCTCGTTCTCTCGCCCAAACCCTCTCCAAGCTTTTATTTTTTGTCCTATTTTACGCTCTTATCCTCCCTCTCTCTCGCACGGGCACGCACACACACGTCCTCTCTCTCTCTCTCTCACACTCAGCGTCCCGTTAGCTGTTTTGTTTTGTACATCGGGTCGTCCGGGACTCGGGAGCTCTAATTAAAAGGATATCAACAGCAGGCACCCCTAGAGTAATTCGGCCGGCGTCGGGACATCGATTTCTTGTTGCCTCCGAAACCACGCCTGCCAGTGAAAGAGTGGTATTTCTGACCCGCTACTCTTTAAGGGCAAAAACAGATTCCTTTTTTTTTCCCCTCCCTGTTCTGTCGGAAATAACTGTTGCTGACGGGCTCACACAAAGTCGGCCTCTTACGCTGGCCTCGGACGCGAACGCCAACTCATCCGGATGAGTACTGCGGAGATCGATTGAGCGTCCTCAAGTGAAGGGGTTCCGAAGCGTTCAGTTTTTATTTTTTTCGACAGTCCTTTTGTGGATGACGTACAGTGAGTCAAGTGGTGCTACAGAGAGAGCCGCGGCACTTTCAAGTAAATTCACGTATCACAGCGACGCAGCCGCTATTGTACGAGTATATCCCCAAGCGCATGTAAGGAGAAATATTTTTGTTAAACGAAGAGCTGTCTCATCGCACTGCGTTATCCTCGTAACTGAGCTTGTAACTCATTTCTCTAGGGAAGTATCAGAAGTAAGTATCTCATGGTGGAGTATTTTTACTCTCAGTGTTACAGCTATGGATTCCCCAGTAGGAGCTTCACAAAAATATTGTGTGGTCAGCGGAAGACATAGCGTAACAGTTTCGTTGGTCACGACCAAAAATCTGAAACTCTCAGTGGTTTATGAACGGTACATTTTATTGTTTCAGTGGCGTTCAGACAGAAAACTGACAGCATCAGGTGTCCGTCTGTTAACTCCCAGAAGCAAAATCAACAATATATCAAACAATGTTATTTGGCTATCAGGGGATGTTAACCAGCATGTCTGCCCTAATTGTCACAGCAGAATAAAAATTAATTCAAAAATGATTCAAATAGCTCTAAGCACTATGGGACTTAACATCTGAGGTCATCAGTCCCCTAGACTTAGAACTATTGAAACCTAACTTACCTAAGGACATCACACACATCCATGCCGGAGGCAGGATTCGAAACTGCGACCGTAGCAGCAGCGTGGTTCCGGACTGAAGCGCCTAGAACCGCTCGGCCACAGTTTTTAATGACAGTCAGCCTTTATTGAGCTCAATTTGGAAATTTATGGTAAGGACTATGGGACCAAACTGCTGAGGTCATCGGTCCCTAGGCTTACCCAATACTTAATCTAACTTAATTTACACTAAGGACACACATACTCATGCTCGAGGGAGGACTCGAACGGGGGAAGTCGCGCGAACCGTGACAAGACGCCTAGACAGCACGCCTACCCCGCGCGGCTATTGTGCACAATATATCGTTTAAAAGTATTATAATACTGAGCTACTTGTAGGTGTATTGTAAACAAGAAAACATTATTGTAGTTATTGTTTATCTGATTTGGATTATGTAATGTTCTTTTACCTCCGGTGTGGATTTTTCTGATTGTAAGTGTAAATAAGAAAGTAAAATGTTAACGGAAAAAGGACACACCACGCTGTCAGTAAGAAAAGAAAACATAGTTTTGAAAATTAGGAAGTGTTCTAGTGGCATAAACTGATTCTAGAAGAGATTATTGACTTACGAGGATCGTTCAGTAAGTAATGCCCCACATTTTTTTTTTTTATCAAATGACATTTATTGTTAAGAGTAAGGACTAGGCGACAATGTCCATCAACATGTCTTGTCCGTGTCCTGTTTTTCTATGTAGTCTCTATCACATTCTATGGCCATACGCCAACGTTGTGGAAGAGCATGTACTCCCTACTGGTAAATGCTCTTGTCTTGTAGGCATGACCATGTTTTCAGTGCATGACTGACACCCTCAAAGTGTGTTCCCCGTAGAGAATCTTTAAGCGGCCCAAAGAGATGGAAGTCCGAGAGTGTAGGTCTGGACTGTAGGGTGGATGAGGCAGTTGCTGTCACAGGACGTCCCGAGCGTTACTGATCATGAAGCTCCGTTTATGCGTTTCCTGAGGCTGAAACTTTCTTTACCCATCACCCAACTGTTACCCTATGAACTGCATCATCGTCATACACTGCACACAAACGTTTATGCATGTTCAAAAAATGGTTCAAATGGCTCTGAACACTATGGGACTTAACTTCTAAGGTCATCAGTCCCCTAGAACTTAGAACTACTTAAACCTTACTAACCTAAGGACGTAACACACATCCATGCCCGAGGCAGGATTCGAAACTGCGACCGTAGTAGCGGTTGCGCGGCTCCAGACTGTAGCGCCTAGAACCGTTCGGCCACCCCGGCCGGCTATGCATGTTCACCACGGTTTCTTTTTCTGCACACTAGAATGCTTATAACGTGAGTCGTATGTTGACATTGCACTACGGTTCTGCCATCTGCCAGAACGGTTCGAAACTTCACCTGCGCAGAGAACAAACATCAAATGTGAAGCACCAACAAGGTCTTTTGTCTACGTATATTAATTGCTTTTTAAAAAAATGTGGGGCATTACTTACTGAACGACCCTCGTATTTATTTATTTAAGCTGATCTGATTAGGGTCATCAGACCCTCTCTTATATCAGGTCAGGGATTCGCGACATACAACATCTACTACGTCGTAGCTACCTAAGAAAATAACAATTTTAATAAGACAGCTAGTGTTAAAATTGAATGTCTGCAGTGACGGAGTGAATAATTTATGCTGACTATGAACCAAAAAGCTAAAATCTGGCATTACCAATACTATTGCAGCTGGATCCATTGATAGCGATAATAATAGTAATAATAATAAAAATAATAATAATGACAATGAGTGTGACATGAATATAATAATGATAATCGAAGATAAAAAGAATTCATAGCTCTACGAAATAGACGTTTCGTGATATAGCGAGTTCTGGGAAAAGGAAATTTAAGGAGACCGTATCGGATGCGAATTCTTGGAAACAAGAAAGATCGTTTTGGATGTACAAGGTGGACGATGGGTACAAGAACAGTGATAACCTTGACATTGCTTTAGTAGATATGTTATTACCTCTCTTCTACGTTGTAGATGTTATTTAGTTCTCCACCATAATGTGGAAAGTTGGTCCTGTGTCAGGTTCCTGCAACTGAGAAAGACTTTGACAAGGTGGTTGAACGATCCACATCTACATCTACATCCACATGCATACTCTGCAAATCACACGTAAGTGCCTGGCAGAGGGATCATCGAATCACCTTCACAACAATTCTCTATTATTCCGCTGTCAAACAGCGCGCGAAAAACCGAACAACTGTATTTTTTCCGTGCGAGCTATGATTTCCCTTGTTTTATAACGATCATAGTTTCTACTTACGTAGGCTGTCGTCAGCAAAATATTTTCGCATTCAGAGGAAACAGCTGGTGATTAAAATTTCGTGAGAAGATCCCGCCGTAAAGAGAAACGCTTGTGTTTTAACGATGGCCGCCCCAAACGTAGTATTATGTTCGTGACACTCTCTCCCTTATTTCTCGGCAATACAAAACGTGGTAATCTTCTCTGAACTTTCTCGATGTACTCAGTTATCCTATCTGGTAAAGATCCGACACCGCGCAGCAGTATCCCAAAACAGGACAGACAAGCGTAGTGTAGGTAGTCTCTTTAGCTGATCTCTTGCATCTTCTAAGTCTCTGGTTCGCCTTCCTCACGACATTTTCTATGTTATCTTTCCAATTTAAGTTGTTCGTAATTGTAATTCCAAGGTATTTAGTTGAATTTGATTGATTTATAGTGTAACCGAAGATTAACATATTCCTCTTAGTACCTATGTGTATGACCTCACATTTTTCATTATTTACGGTCAACTGTCAATTTTCACACCAAATATTTTATCTAAACCGTTTTTCAATTGATTTTGATATTCTGAGAACTTCAGGAGACAATAAGCGGCAGCATCATCTGCAGACAACCTAAGACGGTGGTTCAGACTGTCTCCTAAATCGTTTATGTAGATAAGGAACAGCACAGGACCTAGGCGAACATCAGAAATCACTCCTGTTCTACTGGGTGATTTTCCGTCATTTACAACGAACTGAAACCTCTCTGACAGGAAATCACAAATCCAGTCGCATAACTCAGACGGTATTCCATAAACACTTAATTTTAGTACAAGCCACTTGCGAGGTATAGTGTCAAAAGCCTTCTGGCAATCTAGAAATTCGGAATGAAATTGAGATCCCTCGTTAATAGCTCTCAATAAGTTTGAAATCTCTTGTTAATAGCACTCCTTCTATCAGCAAAGAGCCAGTTGTGTTTCAGAAGAACGACGTTTCCTAAATTTCGTGTTAACTGTGTGTCAATAGACCGTTCTCTTCAGAGTAATTCATAATATATGGTCCAAAATTCTGCTGCATATCAACGTTAATGATATGAGCCTGTAATTTAGCGGATCACTCCTATTGCCTTTCTTGAATGTGACATGTATAACATTACAGTCTTTGGGTATGGATCTTCCGTCGAGCAAGCGGTTGTATGTGATCGTGAAGTATGAAGCTATTGCATAAGCATATTCTTAAAGGAACCTAATTTGTGTACATACGGCATCGGAAGGCTTGATTTTATTAAGTGATTTAAGTTGCTTCACTACTCCGAAGCTATCTGCTTCTAAGTTACTCATGTTGGCAGCTGTTCTTCATTCGAATTCTGGAAAATTTACATCGTTTTCTTCGGTGAAGGAATTTCGAAAAGCTGTGATCAACTACTCTACTGAAGCAGCACTGTCATCGATAGTATTTCTACTGCTATTGCTCGGAAAAGCAATTAATTGTGTCTTACCGCTGGCTTACTGTACATACAACCAGAATCTCACTGGATTTTCTGTCAAGTTTCGAGTAAAATTTCGTGGGACAGAGAGGATTTTGCTCTGATGGCAACGGGTGTTTCTGCCGAGTTCTTCAGACAAGAGTGTTGATGTCGAGGAGAAATAAGAGCGACAGAGTACGTTGATAAAGCAGAAGATAAAGGGTATGGAAATCTGTGCACTAGTGTGCATGCAGCCAGGATAGCTGTGCATGCGATTTTGATATGTGACCAAAGAGTCAACATCACAGATATAACCAACACAAGCATTCATGACCAGTTCCAGGAGCCAAGAGCTTTCCTGAGAAAGGCCTTGTAGGATAATATAGGTGTTATCAATATTTGGAAGCATAAGTGTTTGTATTGGGTCTACAACATTGCTTCCGTCGTTTTGCAGTAGACAGAATTAGTGGAAAGTAGTGGTGCAAGTCGTAGGTCGTAAGTGTCATACAGTAAGATTAGACATTTGAGAACATAATGCCATCAAAATACTAGTCGATTTTTGATTGCATCTTAAAGTTATTCTCAGCTGAATATGTCAACTTACGAGCCCAATTCTCTTCATCTGCGGAAACGGGAGGTTTCAATTTTCTGATTTGATAAAAGCAATCTGCGGCTGAGGTTAGTAAAAAGCTGGGTAAGACCTACGATGAGACGCTTTTAGTGACAGAACTTTGCAGAAAATGGTTTCCATGCTTCAAGAACGGTGATTTTGACGTTGAAGACGGGCATGGTTGTGAAAGAGACAAAGCTTTCGATGCAACTGCAACCGACGGAAACAATCACAGGAGATCGATATCGAAAGCAACCGAGCACTGAAAGACAAACGGCCACAATACAGCGATAGGCATGAAACGATGATTTTGAGCGTGACAGTGCAGGACCCCAAGTCGAAGAGCCCGTCAAAACATACTTGGAAACGTTGAAATGGGAAGTTCTACTCCACTTTCTTGATTCTCCAGATATTCCTCCCTCTGACTACCACCTTTCTCGATCTATGGCGCCGGCCGGAGTGGCCGTGCGGTTCTAGGCGCTACAGTCTGGAGCCGAGCTACCGCTACGGTCGTAGGTTCGAATCCTGCCTCGGGCATGGATGTGTGTGATGTCCTTAGGTTAGTTAGGTTTAATTAGTTCTAAGTTCTAGGCGACTGATGGCCTCAGAAGTTAAGTCGCATAGTTCTCAGAGCCATTTGAACCATTTGATCTATGACATACGACCTAGCTGACTAGCACTTGCGGTCATATGAACAAGTGAAAAATTGGATCGATTCATGGATCCCCTCAAAAGATGCCCAGTTTATAGACTGCGGGATTCGTTTGCTGCCCTAAAGCTAGGAGAAATCACTGGTCGGGCCAATACTTGTAATTTTCACAATGAACTCTCAAACTTCGAGAGAAAACGGCAGAAGCAAAGTTGTAGACCATATACAAGTTTCATTTTCATATCAAGAGGGAAGAGCTTTTTATATTTTTGATGCATTAAAGTTCAGTGCTCATTACAACTTAAGATTTTAATCTGTTAGTACTCCTAGACTCTTTGTTGAGGGAGAGAAGCTGATATACGACACATTTAGGGTTAAAGATGGTTGGGATTCCCAAAATTTCGGGTTAATGAGCATCGAATGATTAACCATTACTGCTTGCATTTCGATGTGTTGAGCTTGAACCCTACATCCTGCGCCCATTTTGATAGTGCACACAGGTAGGTATTGAGATTCTCGATAACCGTCTTCAGGTGTACAGGTTTTGCTCTTAAATACAACTAGATGGCATCAGAGTACATGTGGTTGCCATGTGAGACATTCTCCTGCACTTGCATGGGACCTGCAGTAGGACAAGGCTGCTGACTCATCACTTACGTACAATGAAAAGAGTGTAGGACCTAATACCGAAGCCTGGGGGACGCCTGGCACTAGGAGAGAAATTTGGGCTACTAAGTTTGGAAAGTAAAATGTCATAGTCGAAGGTTTTAAAGGCTTTGCTAAAGTCTAAAAATCACATAATAGTAGCCTCTTGTGCATCCATGGCAAGATTCGGGTCATCTGTTACCCTTGTTAAGGCAGATGTGGTGTGACATTTACGGAAGCCTAATAGCTATATTTTCTAAAGCATTCGACAGTGCAGGAAGAATCCAAATTGGTCGGTAATCATCTGTAATCGGAACATGCTGTGACAGCGTCCTTTTTAGGTAGTGGCTTACCTAGTCCCTCTTTCCAGGCCTCGGGGAGAACACATGTGGTTAAGGAGTGGTTCACGAGGTCATAGTGGGCGATAGCGCGCTCTGCACCCGTGGTCTAAGGGTAGCTTCTTTTTGATTAGTAATCAAAAAGTTCTCGATACCGGGTTCGAAACCCACCACCCCTTAAATTTTGATTAATAATCAATATTGGCGGTCGAAGACTTCCGGGATAAGAAGTCACCCTTATTCTGCCATTGGCCTTGTCAAAGAGGGCGGAGGAACTGACAGAGGTTCTGGGCACTCTCTTGTCCTTGGGGTGGGAAACTGCTCCTAAAGGCGGAAGAATCATCAATGATCAACAGCATGAGGATGCAGAAGGCAATGGAAACCACTGCATTAAAGACACATAGAGTGTATTCACAGGACCTGTGGCCTGTAATTGAGAAAGTGTCATGGTGATCTCTCCATTGGCAAAAGATTCAGGAATAGTACCCTATTCTGATCTCTGGAAGGGAACTGCCAAGGGGAAGGTGACGATGAGAAAAGGACTGAATAACCAACGAAACATTCTATGCGTCGGGGTGTGGAATGTCAAAAGCTTGAACGTGATAAGGAACTATCAAATCTGAAAAGGGAAATGTAAAGGCTCAATCTAGATACAGTAAGAGTTAATGTAATAGTGATGAAGAGTAGGCTGAAGAAATTAGTCAGAAAGAATCATTACGCAAAGAAGTGGGATACGTAAGCACTGAGGAATGACGAGAAACGCTTGAAGTTCTCTAAGGCTATAGATACAGCAATAAGGAATAGCTCAGTAGACAGTACAGTTGACGAAGAATGGACGTCTCTAAAAAGAGCAATTCCGGAACTTGGAAAAGAAAACATAGGTACAAAGAAGGTAACGGCGAAGAAATCATGGGTAAAAAAAGAAATACTGCAGTTTATCGAGGAAAGACGGATGTACATGTTCAGATATGCAAGTCATTGCGGAATTAAATAAATAGTAAGTACAGCGAACTAAGACGAAAAGGCTGCATGAAAAATGTGAAGAAATCGAAAAAGAAATGATTGTTGAAACGACTGAATCAGCATATAGGAAAGTAAAAACAACCTTCGGTGAAATTGAAAGCAAGAGTGGTAACATTAGAATTTCAACTGGAATTCCACTGTTAAATGCAGAGGCGAAAGGAGGATAGATGGAACTAGTACACTGGAGGCCTTTATGACGAGGAAGATTTGCATGATGTGATAAAAGAAGAAACAGGAGTCGATTTAGAACAGATGGGGGATCCAGAATAAGAATCAGAATTTAAAAGAACTTTGGGTGACAAGATCAAATAAGGCAGAAGGGAGTGATAACATTCAATCACAATTTCTAAAATCATTAGGGAAAGAGGCAATAAAACGACTATTCACGTTGGTGTGTAGACTGTAGGAGTCTGGAGACATACCATCTGAGTTTCGGAAAAATGTCATCCATGCAGTTCCGAAGACTACAAGTGCTGACAAGCGCGGGAATTATCGCAGCGATCAGTTAGGCTTTAGGAAAGGTAAAGGCACCAGAGAGACATTTCTCACGTTACGGTTGATAATGGAAGCAAGACTAAAGAAAAATCAAGACAAGTTCATAGGACCTGTCGATCTAGAAAAAAACGTTCGACAATGTCAAATGGTGCAAGATGTTCGAAATTCTGAGAAAAATAGGGGTAAGCTATAGGGAGAGACGGGTAATACATAATATGTACAAGAGCCATGAGGTAATCATAATAAGAGTGGACGACCAAGAACGAAGTGTCCGGATTAAAAAGGGTGCAAGACAGGTATTTAGTCTTTCGCCCCTGGTGCTCAAATTATACATCGAAGAAGCAATGGTCGAAATAAAAGAAAGGTTCAGGAGTGGAATTAAAATTTAAGGTGAAAGGATATCAATGATACAGTTCGCTGATGACTTTGCTATCCTGAGGGAAAGTGAAGAAGAACTACACGATCAGTTGAATGGAATGAACGATCTAATGAGTACAGAATATGGATTTGAGAGTAAATCGAAAAAAGACGAAAGTAATGAGAAGTAGCAGAAATGAGAACAGGGAGAAACTTAACATCAAGTTTGATGGTCACGAAGTAGATTAATTTAAAGCATTCTTCTAGGTACTCAGCAAAATAACCAATGAAGGACGGAACAAGGGGAACATCAAAAGCAGACTGACACAGGCGAAAAGAGCATTCCCGGCTAAGAGAAGCCTACTATTATCAAATGTAGGTCTTAATTTGAGGAAGAAAGTTATGAGAATGTACGTTTGGAGCACAGCATTGTATGGTAGTGAAACATCGACTGTGGGAAAATCGGAAAAGAGGAGAATCGAAGCATTTGAGTTGTATGCTGCAGATAAATGCTGAAAATTAAGTGAACTGATAAGGAAAGGAATGAGAAGGTTCAAAGCAGAATCGGGAGGAAAGGAAGATTTGGGAAACACTGACACGTAGAAGAGACAGAATGATAGGACATCTCTTAGGACATCAGAGAATGGCTTCCATGGTACTAGAAGGTGCTTTAGAGGGCAAATACTGTAGAGGAAGACAGAGAACTGGAATACATCCAGCAGACAATAGAAGACATAGGTTGTAAGTGCTACTCTGAGATGAAGAGGCTGGAACATGAGAGGAAATCGTTGCAGGCCGCATCATACCAGTCAGATGACTGATCAGTCAAAAAATAAATAATAAAAAAAAGGTCAATAATAAGCTTCACCTTTTGCACCGTTACGCCATCGTGTCCTATAGATGCTGATACGATAGTCACGATAGCTTTTTTGACGGTATCTTTAGACAAAATGTTTCGTGGCTACAGTCGGAGGAAGGCAATGGCAAACCACCTCCACTTGGACCTTGCCTAGTACGAAGGTGCGGGTCTCCCGCAACGTCCCCTATGCTCCTCGGAGTATGGGACCTCATCATCATCATCACAGTCATTTACCATCATGAAGTAATCAATGAGTCTCTGTTTTGGTTTGTTTCAGTTGTCGTTGTAGGAGATGTGAAGTACTGCTTCCGTTCATTCGCTGGGACAATGGAATCAACTGTAGCTTTTACTTTGCCTGCAGCAAGACAACGCAGGCTTTTCCATAGGACGGCTGGTCTATTTCTTTTGTCGATTAATGTCTGAGTTTTGCATTTCTCACAGCTTGACTGACTCTATTCCGCTTGTTGTTGTAAGTAATATAATTTGCAGACGCAAGGCTCTGTTTGTATGCCCGACGTGTTGTGTCCTTGAGAATCATGAGCTGCTTTAGTTCTTCAGGTAGAAAAGGTGCAGGTTTCCTTCTTACTTTTCCGCATTTTAAGGGGACATATTTGTTATATAGTTGAGGATGCTTGTCAGTAAACCCTTGAAGTTTTTCGTTTATGTCCGAGTTTTGCTACAAGTCAAAAGTCCCCCACCGATAGCAGCAAACTTGTTGACACAAGACCGTGTTATTTTTAACTGTTAACGCTAATAAATAGTTTGCATGATAATAATAATCACAATCGAACTTCGTTAAAAACATTGCCTAGAGGTTAGACCTACAGATGTTGAAATGTGGAAACGATACCTCGCTTACGGCCCGATCGTTGCCACCAAACTGACTACTTCCAACTAACTCAAAAGGCCAAAAAAAATACACAAAAGATTTCATTTTTTCTTAGACGCAGGATTATGCTCAATACTACCAAAATAAAGACATAAATGACTTAAAACATTTTATTATTACACAACAAAATTCATGATACAAGTCTGATACAACCTTCTAGCTGCGTTTATAAGTGACTGGACATATACAGCTACGGCAGACTACTGGACATTTCATTGTTTCATTTTTGAAGTATCAAGCAATTATGTGCTGGCAGCGAGGCTCGAGGAAGAAGAAGGAAGACATGATATCAGTTCTCTTATTTTTTAACTAAAATATCGACAGTTTCATAAATAATTATGACATCGAAATGAAGTTCATACTCTGAGATATAATGTTATCGATAATATCGTGGAGACTCAATGATTTGCTACAAGGAGGAACATTCCTGACTTCTCAATATACTCATAAAATCATACAGCTGAAGTTTAACTGAATGAACGGTGAGTTTTTTCGTTATGTTTCTATTTGTTTACTGCCAACTCCAGCAAGTGGACGAGTTATGTTACCCTGGGTACCTGAATTGTGTTCTAGTACGGGCGAGCGAAATCGAATTTTGTGTTATGTATTTAATGACGTCTTGTTTACTTGCATGGTACACAGAGACACATTCTTCAACGTGTCTTGAGGAAAGAAAGCCGATTACCGAAGAAAAAAGTATAGGACGCATTTAAACGTCGAACTGCTGTTCTTATCTTCATAACGAATAAAGTTATAAGAAAGGCAGTAGAACTGGGTAATGTGCTCCTAGTAACAAGATTTGCTTGATTTATTTTATTTGTTTATTTATTTTTCTTTCGCTTCTGGCTAAAAAGTAGTTTGGGGTGGTCAAGATAAATGTGACGCCCCTTATACTATTTAGTATCATTACATATGCCACAGGCGTAATAATATAGCTATTGCATGTGTCAGTGAGGTTAGCTGGTGAAGTTATAAGAAATACACAAGAATAACATAAACATCGCACCTGTGGTGTATGGAGAACGATTTATCGTTGTGGTCGTTTGTTGAGGTGTGTAAAGAAGGAACTTACATTGCCTGACTCGATTTTGAACTTAGATTCCCAGTATTTTAACGGTAAATTACTCTGTGAAACTCAACATATCTCTTGTAGCTTATGCTATTGGCGTCGAAAGAAAATCTCCGTGATCCTCTCTTGCTTACTATGATATCTTCAAGAAAAGCGCGGCCCATATTTGTATCATCTCTATTGTCTTTCGATTTATCCGATGAATCTCAGTCTGGCACCTGCCTGTGCTCTTGTACGCTTAGATAGTTATTGGTTGTTACAGTTTTGCAATGATTCATCTCCAGCCCTTCCGTCCATTTTGTTATTCAGACTAACTGCCTGCTCCTGCATCAAGCGTAGACCCTCGGCAGGTCTTCCTGGATTTCATTACAATTTTGCGATGGTTCGACTACACTAAAACAACAATATTTTGTGTAAACAACCTCAAAAACGTTGCGATATTATCCACAACGTTGTTCGTAACCTTCATCAACAACAAGGTCCTATAATACTTTCCCACAGTGTGCCCGTAGCTTCTGTCAGCGCTGATGACTTCTTCCCGTTTAAAAAAGAAATACTGAGCTCTGTTTAATACGCATTTAACATGCCTACAAATGCGGACCTTTATTCCGTAAACTGTCACTAGGGGACAGTTCATTCTGTGAATGCCGATAAATATCTGAAATTAGGATGGTGACTACTACGAAATGTACATTCGTTCGTCTTTTCAAAAAATGGTTGAAATGGCTCTAATCACCATGGGACTTAACATCTGAGTTCATCAGTCCCCTAGACTACTTAAACCTAACGAACCTAAGCATATCACACACATCCAGTGCCGTCGGCTTCAAATTTATCCCGAATACGATAAGTTGTTGCACGCGTTGGCAGCTGAGTTCCGTTCCCATTACGCAAATGCCTTTATGCCTCCATCACGGTTTCGTACTTCCAGTACCTCTTCAATACGGCCTTGCGTTGCTCAAACGACAGTCTTACTCCATTCATTGCTGCACTGCCATCTGCTAGAAAACGCGCGCCAAGAACTGTTGAGAAAACAATGGACTACGCTATCGCCCAAAATTGCAACGATATGTCAATTTGTTCCAAAGAGATTAACTATGAAAGAGTGTGTAAACTTTTCTGGACCCTTCTGCATACACCAGCTTTATAATATATCGTCTACTACACTAGAAACATGCATCTCCTATGGTGATATCGGTTACTTCATTAAACAGCAGTCACAGAGGACCAGTTACATCTAAATTGTTACGAAACGTACTCGTCATACAATCACTTGCCTCATATGCATTGCTCATTCAAGACAATGTATCTGAATGTGATCGGAGGCTTTCCTGGCGTATGTGTTGTTTCCTGGGCTCTCGGATGTCCAGCCGGATGCGATCGTTGAAGTCCCACAGTATTTCGGCGAATAACCTTTCCGCCGTTATATGGTCTGGAATGGACTCTCTGCTCATTGTCATTCCATCAGAGCCACCTGCTGGACACCTGAGAGCCCTGGAAACAATACATCTGAATTATTAATTTTGAACCCTTGGTTCATACGAGTAACGTCAAGGTATACAATTTAGTCGTTTCTTGGTGGAACAACATAATTGTACATGAAAAGCGCGTTATTGTGTATGTTCTACAGAATTAATTTATTTTGCTAACCGGTTTTCGGTTTACCTGGCCATCAGCAGACTTTAAAGTCTGATGATAGCTTTGTAAGCTGAAAATCGGTTAGAAAAATAAATTAATTATGTAGAATATCCACAGTATTGTGATCTTCATTTATAGAACGCAGTATCGCGTTCAAGCGCCTTTCCTCTGTTTAGTAATTTTTGTTGATTTTGTGTTCCGTGGTCATTTGCCTGAACATAATTTCAGCACTCGGACGGACACTGGAAAGAGCAATCGAAGTATGATCTTCCTCATCGAATCAATTTCAGAAGACCTTCTTCTCTGTGTCATCCGAAAGTATCATTGATCGTACAGCAGTGAGACGATCGTGCCGATTTTAACAGTGCTGTATTGTCAAAACACAGGACACTTAATTGATCTGTGTGATATTATGTTTAGCGAATAATTCATTCATCAATAGTAGCTTAAATTGGCATAACAACATTGTATATTCTCCCGAGACGAGAGAATTTAGCTATTCTTTAGAATGGGATTTGCTTTTAATTGTGATGTAACGTGTTATATTTTATAAGTATTAATTTCACCAAAATGGTGCTGATAGTTAAATGAGCTCCTCTACCAGTTAGCATCGGCAAGGTAATGGGAATCTGTAATGACAATCTAACATCGGTGGAGTTCCTTCATAACTACGTTGAAAAAGTGATCTTGTTGTTGACGGACGTCCATTTGGGTACGAAATACAAAACAGAGCCAACCACGATACAAAATTTTCTGGAGTAGTCAAACGCAAAGGGCACTTCGAATAGTCGCTGTCCAGCACTACGGACTGTAGAGCTGGACAAGATGGTTGCGGGAGTGTTATGCTGAGAACTCACACAATCCAAGCAGTAAGAGCCTCTAACATAGAGCGTGACGTTTCAGATTCGTGGTAATTAGGTTAACTGCTGGCCCGCTGTTTGCTGCTGCTACCTAAGTGCCAAGCAAACAGGCCACTGTGTTTCCCTGCCGCTCTTCATTGCTTGCAGTTACCTCACCCACTCGTCTCGAGACTTACACACTACTGGCGATCCAAAATGGAACACTTTGAAGGAATTATCCAAATCTCGTGAACTTTGCAGCATGCGTCCTCAGCGAGGAGAGATGCACATACGATTAGCAATCCAGCGGACTCGTGCATCACTGGCGCCAGTAGCTCCACCTGCAAGAGCTATGGAAAGTGGAAAAAGACGGTCGGGTGGACTTACTGGTTCTTTCGTGTAGCTGTTTTGCTTAAGCAGCTTCAGTATCTGTCGTAGAAGATAGCGAGCATCTTCGGAGCACGTTCCATAGTTCGACCGAGACCTCCTACAGAGAAATCGATCGTGTCGGACGGAACCAAGCAACGGTGAGGCGGATCTGTAATCACTGGATGCAGGAGGTAACGACGGATGGACGAGACAGATTGCACCCACTTCGTTGCACCACTACACGTGATGACAGGCATACTGTGCTCATGGCAGTGATGGATCGCTCTGCCACATCACGAACCGTATCACAAGAAATTGGGTCTGTTGCACAACAACCAGTGTCCGCGCGTACCATTCGACGTCGTTTCCAGCAGAGTGTATTGTCCATGATGCGTCCATTGCTGTGTTTGCCACTTGTTATCGCCACAGGCGTTTGCAATGGTGCGATGAACGACGGACATGGGCAACCGAATGGCACGGTATTATTTTCGCCGACGAATCCCGACTCTGGCTGCGCCATCACGATCGTCAGATTAGAGTCTGGACACATCGTGGTGAGAGACGTTTGGTTGACGAGTGTAGAATGACTAGCGCGGGATACACCAGCCGCTGTTACACCAAATCAACTTTGGCAATATGTGGAAGCAGCACGGACTGCTGTACCCCAACAACACATGCAGAGTCAATCCGATTCAATACCGAGGCGTGTAGCAGCGGTTACAGCCAGCAACAGCGGCAACAGTTAATACTGATTTCGTCATCTTCGTCACTTTATATGGTGCTGCATCTTTGTACAACATGTTCTCCCTCAAATCAAATTGGTTGTGGCTTCGGTCCTTCTTGGTTCTGTAATTTCTTCCTAAATAAAAGTAGCTCACTGGTCAGACCCTGAGGGCCACGCGATGCGAACTGGCCGCCTCTTCAGCCTCAACCATTTGATGTTATTTGGATGAAGGCACGGGGCTAGCACACCGTTCTTCAGACCATGATTAGGTTTCTAGACTTTGGAGTCCGTACGTCTCATTCAAATGGCTTCTTAAATGTTCTCTCGATGCTGGCTGCGCCCCAATGCAGTCCTCCTACAAAAAAGAGATCTCTGGTAGTACCGGATATCGAGCCTGGGCTCTCTGAATGACAGACAGGCGTGTTGACCGATCAGTTAGGGAGGCAGATTCCTTTGCAGGTATCCAGACCCATTCATTCTACACCATTATCTAGACTGATTGTTAATCTAGAAAATCTACTGATCAGTACCAGTGTACTATTTTATTATTATTGAGCTGCAAAATATTTATCAACCTAACTGTATGTACATCTTTGCATCACAACACACACTGCTTCAAAAAAAGACAGCCTCCCAGAAGACATGATCAATTGTCAATGTAACTTTCTACACTCCTGGAAATGGAAAAAAGAACACATTGACACCGGTGTGTCAGACCCACCATACTTGCTCCGGACACTGCGAGAGGGCTGTACAAGCAATGATCACACGCAAGGCACAGCGGACACACCAGGAACCGCGGTGTTGGCCGTCGAATGGCGCTAGCTGCGCAGCATTTGTGCACCGCCGCCGTCAGTGTCAGCCAGTTTGCCGTGGCATACGGAGCTCCATCGCAGTCTTTAACACTGGTAGCATGCCGCGACAGCGTGGACGTGAACCGTATGTGCAGTTGACGGACTTTGAGCGAGGGCGTATAGTGGGCATGCGGGAGGCCGGGTGGACGTACCGCCGAATTGCTCAACACGTGGGGCGTGAGGTCTCCACAGTACATCGATGTTGTCGCCAGTGGTCGGCGGAAGGTGCACGTGCCCGTCGACCTGGGACCGGACCGCAGCGACGCACGGATGCACGCCAAGACCGTAGGATCCTACGCAGTGCCGTAGGGGACCGCACCGCCACTTCCCAGCAAATTAGGGACACTGTTGCTCCTGGGGTATCGGCGAGGACCATTCGCAACCGTCTCCATGAAGCTGGGCTACGGTCCCGCATACCGTTAGGCCGCCTTCCGCTCACGCCCCAACATCGTGCAGCCCGCCTCCAGTGGTGTCGCGACAGGCGTGAATGGAGGGACGAATGGAGACGTGTCGTCTTCAGCGATGAGAGTCGCTTCTGCCTTGGTGCCAATGATGGTCGTATGCGTGTTTGGCGCCGTGCAGGTGAGCGCCACAATCAGGACTGCATACGACCGAGGCACACAGGGCCAACACCCGGCATCATGGTGTGGGGAGCGATCTCCTACACTGGCCGTACACCACTGGTGATCGTCGAGGGGACACTGAATAGTGCACGGTACATCCAAACCGTCATCGAACCCATCGTTCTACCATTCCTAGACCGGCAAGGGAACTTGCTGTTCCAACAGGACAATGCACGTCCGCATGTATCCCGTGCCACCCAACGTGCTCTAGAAGGTGTAAGTCAACTACCCTGGCCAGCAAGCTCTCCGGATCTGTCCCCCATTGAGCATGTTTGGGACTGGATGAAGCGTCGTCTCACGCGGTCTGCACGTCCAGCACGAACGCTGGTCCAACTGAGGCGCCAGGTGGAAATGGCATGGCAAGCCGTTCCACAGGACTACATCCAGCATCTCTACGATCGTCTCCATGGGAGAATAGCAGCCTGCATTGCTGCGAAAGGTGGATATACACTGTACTAGTGCCGACATTGTGCATGCTCTGTTGCCTGTGTCTATGTGCCTGTGGTTCTGTCAGTGTGATCATGTGATGTATCTGACCCCAGGAATGTGTCAATAAAGTTTCCCCTTCCTGGGACAATGAATTCACGGTGTTCTTATTTCAATTTCCAGGAGTGTATATGTACATACCATTGGAGCGTATGCAAATAATTAAAGTTGAAATTCTCTCTGACAGGTAGTGCATCAGTGTTGTTCGTGTTTACTGTTGTTACCAGGCCTTGTAGAGTATATAAGGGGCGTGAACTCTATGATCACTGTGAAGAAGCTGCCGTGTACTTGTCTGAGACATCTTATCAGCGGCTGACAGAGTTTGAAAGCGACCTCATTGTGGGCCTCCTTTTGGCTGGCTGGCTAATTCGTGCAGTATCCAGATATGAAGGACCAGTTGCAACAGTAGTAGCCACGCTCGCCTCACCAAAAGATACGATGGGTTTATGACATCCTTCCCAATCTCTTCAGTGCATGCATTCAGGCTAGAGGAGGTACGACGCCATACTCGTAAGTGGCATGATGCTATCAAGTTGTTTGTGAATTTGACTCGATTACGTAATCACTGAAATAACATTACGTACCCTCTCAAATCGTGAAGTTTCATTTCGTTGCATTCTCCGCTTCTGGATGCTTCACATTTTATTTGTAGGCAGTGTATTTCAATCTTTTTCATGTCCATACCCATGACATTTGCTTAATCAGTGTAACAATTCACTGCCTGATTTACTCCTGTAAGTGAGGTCGACTAAGATAATTTCGAGGTTACTGAGATGCTAACGAAATTGGATCTAGGATTGGTAAGATGCAGATCATGCACGACATTTTATTATTATTATTATTACTTATTTTTATTTTCAATTTTCTAAAATGTAGCAAATGCTTTTAAAAAATTGCCCAGGAACCAGTCGCTTGAATAACACTTTAAAAATGAAAAGTTGAAAAATTTAGAAATATTTAAAATATATACACTTAAAATACAGTTCACCAAAGAGCCAAAATGAGAAGTTTTTGCTCACAGTTTCGAAAGACAATTACAAAACTCTTTTTATACAGGCGTTAACAATTATTTAAAAAAATAACCTTTAGATTCCAAGTCCCTTAAATTCACTAAGAGAACAAATATTATCCAGTTAAAAAAAGATTTTAAGTGATTAAATCACCATGAAGCACAAAACAAACGCATTGGTTTACTGATTCACAACACAGTTGAAAGTGGGCTGAAATTTATTTAACCAATGCAATTTTCGCCTGCTCGAGAGCAGGCAACACACCAAACAGTTGCTTAATTCAGCTCAGACTGTAAAACAGACGTAAATACACATTAAGATTTCACCACAAATACGAAGTGCACCTCGCAAGCGGGCACTTTCCGTCAGTTCAACACAACAGTGCCCGTTTAGTTCACAAACACGAAGAGACAATTAAACATGTAAATACTTTAAAACGATTTGATCCACCTGGCCGTGCACATACAGTTCAAAAGAAACAATGCACAAGTGCTTAAAATACAAAAGATACTACAAGGTTTCAGTCCCTAAGAAGCTAAAAATCAATCACAGGTACAGATTTCACAGGAAAAATTACCGTACTTTGTCAAGTAATAATGTAACTAAAGGCGGACAAAATGTGACCCCTTTTAAAACTGTCTTAAACATGTTGTGTTGTTGTTGTGGTCTTCAGTCCTGAGACTGGTTTGATGCAGCTCTCCATGCTACTCTATCCTGTGCAAGCTTCTTCATCTCCCAGTATCTACTGCAACCTACATCCTTCTGAATCTGCTTAGTGTATTCATCTCTTGGTCTCCCTCTACGATTTTTACCCTCCACACTGCCCTCCAATGCTAAATTTGTGATCCCTTGATGCCTCAAAACATGTCCTACCAACCGATCCCTTCTTCTAGTCAAGTTGTGCCACAAACTTCTCTTCTCCCCAATCCTATTCAATACCTCCTCATTAGTTACGTGATCTACCCACCTTATCTTCAGCATTCTTCTGTAGCACCACATTTCGAAAGCTTCTATTCTCTTCTTGTCCAAACTAGTTATCGTCCATGTTTCACTTCCATACATGGCTACACTCCATACAAATACTTTCAGAAACGACTTCCTGACACCTAAATCTATACTCGATGTTAACAAATTCCTCTTCTTGAGAAACGCTTTCCTTGCCATTGCCAGTCTACATTTTATATCCTCTCTACTTCGACCATCATCGGTTATTTTACTCCCTAAATAGCAAAACTCCTTTACTACTTTAAGTGTCTCATTTCCTAATCTAATTCCCTCAGCATCACCCGACTTAATTTGACTACATTCCATTATCCTCGTTTTGCTTTTGTTGATGTTCATCTTATATCCTCCTTTCAAGACACTGTCCATACCGTTCAACTGCTCTTCCAAGTCCTTTGCTGTCTCTGACAGAATTACAATGTCATCGGCGAACCTCAAAGTTTTTACTTCTTCTCCATTAATTTTAATACCTACTCCGAATTTTTCTTTTGTTTCCTTTACTGCTTGCTCAATATACAGATTGAATAACATCGGGGAGAGGCTACAACCCTGTCTTACTCCTTTCCCAACCACTGCTTCCCTTTCATGCCCCTCGACTCTTATAACTGCCATCTGGTTTCTGTACAAACTGTAAATAGCCTTTCGCTCCCTGTATTTTACCCCTGCCACCTTCAGAATTTGAAAGAGAGTATTCCAGTTAACATTGTCAAAAGCTTTCTCTAAGTCTACAAATGCTAGAAACGTAGGTTTGGCTTTTCTTAATCTTTCTTCTAAGATAAGTCGTAAGGTCAGTATTGCCTCACGTGTTCCAACATTTCTACGGAATCCAAACTGATCTTCCCCGAGGTCGGCTTCTACCAGCTTTTCCATTCGTCTGTAAAGAATTCGCGTTAGTATTTTGCAGCTGAGACTTATTAAACTGATAGTTCGGTAATTTTCACATCTGTCAACACCTGCTTTCTTTGGGATTGGAATGATTATATTCTTCTTGAAGTCCGAGGGTATTTCGCCTGTCTCATACATCGTGCTCACCAGATGGTAGAGTTTTGTCATGACTGGCTCTCCCGAGGCCATCAGTAGTTCAAATGGAATGTTGTCTACTCCCGGGGCCTTGTTTCGACTCAGGTCTTTCAGTGCTCTGTCAAACTCTTCACGCAGTATCTTATCTCCCATTTCGTCTTCATCTACATCCTCTTCCATTTCCATAATATTGTCCTCAAGTACATCGCCCTTGTATAAACTCTCTATATACTCCTTCCACCTTTCTGCCTTCCCTTCTTTGCTTAGAACTGGGTTGCCATCTGAGCTCTTGATATTCATACAAGTGGTTCTCTTCTCTCCAAAGGTATCTTTAATTTTCCTGTAGGCAGTATCTATCTTACCCCTAGTGAGACAAGCCTCTACATCCTTACATTTGTCCTCTAGCCATCCCTGCTTAGCCATTTTGCACTTCCTGTCGATATCATTTTTGAGACGTCTGTATTCCTTTTTGCCTGCTTCATTTACTGCATTTTTGTATTTTCTCCTTTCATCAATTAAATTCAATATTTCTTCTGTTACCCAAGGATTTCTATTAGCCCTCGTCTTTTTACCTACTTGATCCTCTGCTGCCTTCACTACTTCATCCCTCAGAGCTACCCATTCTTCTTCTACTGTATTTCTTTCCCCCATTCCTGTCAATTGTTCCCTTATGCTCTCCCTGAAACTCTGTACAACCTCCGGTTCTTTCAGTTTATCCAGGTCCCATCTACTTAAATTCCCACCTTTTTGCAGTTTCTTCAGTTTCAATCTGCAGTTCATAACCAATAGATTGTGGTCAGAATCCACATCTGCCCCAGGAAATGTCTTACAATTTAAAACCTGGTTCCTAAATCTCTGTCTTACCATTATATAATCTATCTGATACCTACTAGTATCTCCAGGATTCTTCCAGGTATACAACCTTCTTTTATGATTCTTGAACCAAGTGTTGGCTATGATTAAGTTATGCTCTGTGCAAAATTCTACAAGGCGGCTTCCTCTTTCATTCCTTCCCCCCAATCCATATTCACCTACTACGTTTCCTTCTCTCCCTTTTCCTACTGACGAATTCCAGTCACCCATGACTATTAAATTTTCGTCTCCTTTCACTACCTGAATAATTTCTTTTATCTCGTCATACATTTCATCTATTTCTTCATCATCTGCAGAGCTAGTTGGCATATAAACTTGTACTACTGTAGTAAGCATGGGCTTTGTGTCTATCTTGGCCACAATAATGCGTTCACTATGCTGTTTGTAGTAGCTAACCCGCACTCCTATTTTTTTATTCATTATTAAACCTACTCCTGCATTACCCCTATTTGATTTTGTATTTATAACCCTGTAATCACCTGACCAAAAGTCTTGTTCCTCCTGCCACCGAACTTCACTAATTCCCACTATATCTGACTTTAACCTATCCATTTCCCTTTTTAAATTTTCTAACCTACCTGCCCGATTAAGGGATCTGACATTCCACGCTCCGATCCATAGGACGCCAGTTTTCTTTCTCCTGATAACGAGCTCGGGCATATTCCGATCACCAAGGACGCTGATACATATTTAAAACCCAAACCAAATAACGGCCTTTAGCGAAAGCTCCGCAACGCTGTATTGTAGAATTTGGCAACATGGTGACCATTTACATGGCTTCTAAGCTTTCGCTTTTCTTAAATTTTAACATGCGTACAGTGATTTATACTTAGCTATTGAGCCGTGGTGAAATTTGCTGTATTGAAGAGCGCGCCGCAGCGCGTAGTGTGAAGCAGTCGCCCTCCGTTTCTGGCGGTGGTGCCACTGTGGCAATCGCAGCTTTGGTGTCTCCCTCTGGTGTGAAAGGGGAAAGGTTGCCTGTTCACGTGCATTTAAGGGGCGCTATGAGCTCGTCAAGAAGTCAGTCAGTCGGAGGCACATTGGTCAGCCAGGGCAGTCTGTCGGTCTGGGAGAATCTGGTCAGTTGGTCAGCCAAGTTAGTCTGGGTCTGTCTCTCGTCCGCATTGGTGAGGCGGTTAGTGTCTGTCGTTCGTCCGGAGTGCTAGTATGTGTTAGGCCGCTCAGGCAATGGTCATTGGCGGTTGGATCGATCGGTTGGTCGGTCGCGCACTGGGACACAAGATGACTGGTCCATCTTGAGCGTCGGCGCATGTGAGGTCGCCACGTGAGTCCAGTGGCCGCGCCGTACAGCGAGGCGTAGCGGCTTCGCGGCCGACACGAGAGCAACAGGAGCCAACCCACGACGTCGGTCTGGCCGGGGCGAGCTGCGACGCCGTGAGACGGGAAATCGGCGCGCCTTCCTGCGTCCGTTGAAGCGGCAGGCAGCGGACGGTCCGGGAGAGCGTTTTGGGGGTGCCAGGTCTTCGCCAGAAATCGCAGTTATTATAAGTTAAGTGATTCGTGATATGTTGTTTCAGTTACTTGTTAAATTCTACTTGTGTTCTTGGTCAGCCTCTCGTCCCCAGCTTGCTCGTCTGTCTCTCGTCCGCATTTGTTAGGCAGTTAGTGTCTGTCTGTCTGTCAGTCTGTCGGTCTGCCGTACGTTAATAGCTGCCTCTGTCATGTTTGTCGGATTCGGTGTTAACGAATTTATTGCTTAAAGGCCGAATTCTTGAAATATGTTTTTATCTTGCCTATCATCTTGCGAAGTGGTATATGTGTAATGTAGAGCATGTTGTACATTTTATGTAAGCCTGCATTTAATGGGTTTTATTTAAATAGTCATTTTAGGTTATAAGATTGCCACCCTTCCACCGTAAGAGCCCTTAAAAAAAAAGAAAAACAAATTGCACTTTCGGTGGCAAATAATTTGAGTGTTGTACCATT
This sequence comes from Schistocerca cancellata, assembly GCF_023864275.1. NCBI lineage: Eukaryota > Metazoa > Arthropoda > Insecta > Orthoptera > Acrididae > Schistocerca > Schistocerca cancellata. The sequence goes on along the minus strand of NC_064630.1, from coordinate 597,532,315 downwards.
TTCATCCCTCTTACGGGGTGCATAGTTTACGTGTTTGTGTGAGTTGTTAAAATTTCTTTGTGTTGCAGATTTGCACCAGTGTACTCTTGACGTTGTTGTGAGCGGTCATGACTACGGCCGTATTGAAAGGGAGCGGCAAGCTTCTCAGCTCGAAGGCTCATACTGTTAATATTGTTCTTTCTGCCTCTAAATAATATTGTAACTTGATATTTCGAGGGTGCTTTTCTGCTTATAATTTTAAATCTGTTTTTGAAAAAGCTTTTAGGAATAAAATTCACATTTGTTAAAAGTAATTTCATTTTCCATCAGTTACTTCCTGGCAACTACTTCCACGCTCACCTAGAGTGATTAAATGTGTTAATGTTCTTGATGAATCGCTAGTAAATAAAGTAAATTTTTTAAGAAAAAAAAATTTGAAAGTAAATTCACGGTTCAGCTACGTTCAAAGTCTTTCTTCCCTTGTTCTTAAACACACTCAGACACGAAACATAGATGTATACCTACACAAACACACACACACACACACACACACACACACACACACGTGTGCATGCATAGTTACACTACTGTGCAATCAAACATTATATAAAAATTCTATTATATAGTAGGAGTTGTCCGCAGACAAAATTTCAGTTAGGTTTGAATTTTACTATGCTTTAAATTCTTTGTATTGCTCAGCAGCTGTGGATAGTAGATATAGAAAATTAAATGCAGCGGTTATTAATGGGCATTTATATTCTGAATAATAATAGCTGATAGCTCTTTCAGGCTTTAATGATTGCAACATCCAAAGCAAGTTGAAAACACATAAGCATACAACAACCGATCACTATACATTTAAAACATTCTTCAAGCCAATCTACTCCAGTACCCTTCTAAGCCTACATTGTTACCACATTTAGATCATGTATAGAGAGATAGTCTAGACTGGCTAAATTGCAAGAAGAAGAAACCATTGCAACTTTTCAAGAATATTCTTGGTAGATTACAAATAGGAGCCGTATGTTGTTGTATACCAAATCTTTTCAACAATGAGTTCTTCACGAGCTGCCGAACTCAAAAATAAGAACGAGTGCAAAACTACAACCACGTCAGATATTTTCAATATCCCTGCCGAACACCTTCGGCATCGGGAACTAACCTCCCTTAAATCTTCACACACGCAGATTTCCATAAGGAACTGTGTACAGAAAAAGCTAACAAGCAGTGTCTGCTCAACCATGAAGCTGTATCTATTCCAAGGAAGCGAATGAAGTATTGGTTGGGGTGCAGCTACAAATGTTTTCGTCCCCCGCGCAAACAATATTAGAATCTGTTTAGTCTTTATATTCAGGGATTTTGCAGCCAGCTTTTTAGAATTTTGACGAGACACTGCTTTCCCTTAAACTTCCTCTCCCTCCCATCTTGGAAAGGAACGAGTCTTATACAACCTCTTGTACACGAAATTTGTGAGGGGGGGTGAGAAGGGGAGGGGGGAGCCGCAGCAGCAGCAGCCAGGTACGGGAAGATACGTTGTGAATTCAGTCGAGGAACCATTTCGTATTTCTCGGAGGAATTCATTCCGCAGAATTACAACTCGCCCCTCGGCCTGTTATGCAAATATGGGATATTTCCTCAGAGACAAGGGAGAAAACTCGGCGGAGAGGGAACTGGCGTGCGGGCCCCCGTGTCCAGCGCCGCTTCCCGTTGTCCGACAGCAGAAGGAAGTGGAAAACAACGGCGCACAAGGGTGCAGCACAGATGCTGCCATGTTGCTCACCAACATCACAACTGTGCACATGAGAACGCCGCCCCACGTTTGGTCATCTACACTACTGGCCATTAAAATTGCTACACCACGAAGATGACGTGCTACAGACGCGAAATTTAACCGACAGGAAGAAGATGCTCTGATATGCAAATGATTAGCTTTTCAGAGCATTCACACAAGGTTGGCGCCCGTGGCGACACCTACAACGTGCTAACACGAGGAAAGTTTCCAACCGATTTCTCATACACAAACAGCAGTTGACCGGCGTTGCCTGGTAAAAACGTTGTTGTGATGCCTCGTGTAAGGAGGATAAATGCGTACCATCACGTTTCCTACTTTGATAAAGGTCGGATTGTAGCCTATTGCGATTGCGGTTTATCGTATCGCGACATTGTTGCTCGCGTTGGTCGAAATCCAATGACCGTTCAGCATATGGAATGGGTGGGTTCAGGAGGGTAATATGGATCGCCGTGCTGGACCCCAACGGCCTCGTATCACTAGCAGTCGAGATGACAGGCATCTTATCCGCATGGCTGTAACTGATGGTGCAGCCACGTCTCGATCCCTGAGTCAACAGATGGGGACGTTTGCAAGACAACAACCATCTGCACGAACAGTTCGACAACGTTTGCAGCAGTATGGACTATCAACTCGGAGACCATGGTTGCGGTTACCCTTGACGCTGCATCACAGACTGCGATGGTGTACTCAACGACGAACCTGGGTGCACGAATGGCAAAAGGTCATTTTTTCGGATGAATCCAGGTTCTGTTTACAGCATCATGATGGTCGCATCCGTGTTTGGCGACATCGCGGTGAACGCACATTGGAAGCGTGTATTCGTCATCGCCATACTGGCGTATCACCCGGCGTGATGGTATGGGGTGCCATTGGTTACGCGTCTCGGTCACATCTTATTCACATTGACGGCACTTGAACAGTGGAGATTACATTTCAGATGTGTTACAACCCGTGGCTCTACCTTCATTCGATCCCTGGAAAACCCTACATTTCAGCAGGATAATGCACGATCTCATTTTGCAGGTCCTGTACGGGTCATTCTGGATACAGAAAATGTTCCACTGCTGCCCTGGCCAGCACATTCTCCAGATCTCTCACCAATTGAAAGCGTCTGGTCAGTGGTGGCCGAGCAACTGGCTCGTCACAATACGCCAGTCACTACTCTTGATGAACTGTGGTATCGTGTTGAAGCTGCATGGGCAGTTGTACCTGTACACGCCATCCAAGCTCTGTTTGACTCAATGCCCTGGCGTATCAAGGCCGTTATTTCGGCCAGAGGTGGTTGTTCTGGGTACTGATTTCTCAGGATCTATGCACCCAAATTGCGTGAAAATGTAATCACATGTCAGTTCTAGTATAATATATTTGTCCAATGAATACCCGTTAATCATCTGCATTTCTTCTTAGTGTAGCAATTTTAATGGCCAGTAGTGTAGTTCAGAGTTGCTCCTATATACTTTATAACTTGATCTAAGCATTTTCCTGTACGTTTTCGTCCCAGTAATTTCTTTTCTATTGGTTCATGTAATAACGACCCCGTTGTTGAAGTATTCCAGCCACCTCCATTTTAATTTCATCCATTAGAATTTCATTTCAAACGCGAACGTTTTAGGATAGGCAGTAACGTAAGTGTTAAGGGAATCCACTGAAGCTGCATGTTTACTGTTACCAGTCACAATTCATTTCATTTGCACTACTGAAACTTCTTTATAAATGAGTGTGGCTGTACTTAAATTGCTGAATGACTTAGACCCACAATATCCTAGCGCAACGCAATCTGACTGCTCAAAAAAAAAGATAACCTGACTTCAAATAATTAATTCAAAAGAATGGTCCTGACTAAAAAGAAATCCTAACGATAACATATACATTTCATTAAGCACTTACCTCACAAAAATCTTCATTACACGAACTACTGCAATACAGCGAGCGTCAATACTGCCAGCTAATAAAAGATTCTAACTACTAAGGCCACTAACAACTAATAGGAATATGTGGTTAGGAAAGGAAAGATCTTGTTGCAAAACAGATAATTTTTTTTTTACCTTAATAATGTGACATCCAGTTCAGACACGAATATCAATCGTCACTGACATCTAGTACAAAGGTATATAATAATGAATAATATTCAATCTCCAAGTCGAACATGTACAGATCGTTGGCCTACGCTAACACATCAGACCTCTACCCTCCATCAATGATAACTTCTCACATCTAACATCCATCACTGCTGGCTGTTCACCTGCAAATGCACAACAGTAGTTCCATCACTGCTGGGGACTAACTTCCAACTGTCCAACACTACTGGCGCTTAACTTCCAACAACGAGTCCGACCAGGGACAGAGTCGCTTACAAAGAATGCGCAGTCACAGATCCAATGCAAAGCGCTACACAGCGCTGCCAACACAGAAGCAGATCACTTACACTGCTTGTTTCTGAAGTTTAAACCTTCATGATCAGGTACATTTATGTCAAGTAATGTGAGACATGCGGGGTGTAATAGGTATAAGTGTACATATTTTTATTGGTGACTGAGAATAGTGTACTGAAAAACATTAAACCGATATTTACTTCATTTTCAGGCTAGTAATTGTAGCTCTTCGGAATAGTATGGTTTTAGGTTGGTTAGTACCTCCAAGTACATGTGGCAAGAACAGACCATTAATGCTTATTTTCCCCTGGGCAGTAGGTCAAGTGTTCAAATGTGGATGCATGAAAGCACAACGGTTAATCTATACTTAGTGGCGTAGATACGGGCTTCCAAGGAAATATTAGGTCGGAAATTTGTGACGTGTTTGTGAGAAGACTGTTCGATGCAGAGCAAAAACAAACAAACTGATGTGTGTACATATTAAAGTAAAACAAATAAAAATATCTGCACTCATAACCATTACACCCGGCCGTGTGTTCGGCTTTGAGGTAACCTGCATCACTGACTAGATATAGAAACCAAACCAAAACACTGTTTTGATAAATGGTTCGGATTTTTGTAGAGATCTTTGATTGCATAGATGAACAAAACATACATAAAAGTAAAAACACCTGCAGTGGTCACAGGCTCCTTTTCTGTTGTGCTACAACACATACACTTTGTAAACACTGGAGTAAGGAAGGATGGCGTCTAGGACCTAACATATGCAAAGAACATACAAAATAATTATGTCGCCAGCAGGGAAAATTTATGTAGTAACCACAGATCCGCTCCAGCTTCGCGCAGGTAGCACTCAGTAAGTATCCACGGTCAGAACACTTTCCTGGCGTGGCGGTAATTTTATTTAAGGGCCACTGCATAGAATTGTGCATAAAAGGTATGAGTACAATGTTAGGTACAGAATATCATCACTTTCAGGTAACTCTAAATTGAGAAGTGCACGCCAGGAACTTCTTAGGAGGCATCAATCAATCTGTTCCATAAACCTGCCAGGTTTTCCATGACACATTCCCACGAGTCAAACCTATGACCGATAGTGCTACCCTTCTCTGTGTACGTTCAGTGGCCCCAAACAGTTTTTTTTAAGTACTCGGTGGAAGTGAATGAAAGTGCGGGAGCATATTGCCAGAGATTTGCCACTCGTGCGCGGAAAGTTGAAGTTTACAAAGCGTGAGGTCAGCGTGACTGGCCCCACAACACGAGGCAGTGAAGGAACGGGAAAAGACAGCGTGTGTCAATCAGCCACTGAGTCGGTGCTCTTCACTACAACAAAGCGTGGAGACACCATTTGAACGACTTCACAAGGGCAAGAATCACCGGGAAACTGGAAGAAGGACGAAACGTGGCGCGCATGGCCCAGGAGTTTGGTATTGCTCTCAGAATTGTTTCACGTGCATGCTGAGCGTTCCGAACCCCAATCACTGCCACCCGAAGTTGAGGATGTGCTCGACCATGGTCAGTTACAGCAGCAGATAATCGTAACATTGTATAAAGGGCAAGATGGAAAATGGAAATACCGTGTGGCTACGGCCTCCCGTCGGGTTGACCGTTCGCCTGGTGCAAGTCTTTCGAGTTGACGCCACTTCGGCGACTTGCTTGTCGATGAGGATGAAATGATGATGATAAGGACAACACAACACCCAGTCACTGAGCGGAGAAAATCTCCGACCCAGCCGGGAATCTAACCCGGGCTGTTAGGTAGGACATTCCGTCGCGCTGACCACTCAGCTACCACAGGCGGACAAGGGCAAGACGGGACCCACGTACAGCAGCGGCTGCAGTTACTGGCAGTGCTGCAAGGCAAGCAATCTCACGCCTCCGCAGTGGCATGGCTACCGTAGGGGGTGGTCTCTTTGTCCGACGAATAGATGTGTGGATCTCAACGGAACATCGGCAGCACTGTTTGCGGTAATGCCAAAAGCATAGTGGGCTGGACCAAGGAGCAGTACGGTTGCTTGGTCTTCTAGTATGAGAGCAGATTCAGTCTGAGCAGCGATTCTGAAGGTACCCTAACGTGGCGAGAGGTGGCAGCACTTAACGCACCCAGGATTATCATTCTGGTATCCCACGTTTCTGATATGTGGGGAGACATAATGTTGTATGGGCAGACTGGCCTCCATCCTTTGAGCACGGTATACTTACCATTCAGAGATATTGTGACACTGTACTCCTTCCCAGTTTGTTTCTTGTCAGTGGCGCACTCGGCCCTGACTTCGTTTTTATGGGTGACCATGCGCAACCACATCGAACAGCACTGGTGGAGGAGCTCTGGGAACGAGAGGATATTCGGCGAATGGACTTACATTCCTGTAACCATATGTGGGGTGCGTTGAGGAGACGAAATGTAGGACGTCCACATGCACCAACGACCATCCAACAGTTGTCAACAGCTCTGGTGGAGGAACCCCTTACTAACCCTAGGGTCGGCATGGGAACACTTAGAAAAGCATGCTCTCCGTGGTGGTCTGCACACATTATAAAGAACCATGTCCCACCATTTGTGATGTCGGGGGCATCGAATCGTGGTGACTTCGGTATAGTTATTGTAATAACAGTGTCATTTCTGTTTTACTTATTAGGTATGTGAAATGCCTGAGCTAGCAGGCCAGAGCGGATTAGGTTGTGGAAAGGGGCAAAAATAAGTTCCTGTCAGTTGCACTCAACATACAAACTTTATTTATCAACACACAATATTACAACAAGGATGCAAAACACTTAAAACTTTAATCGACCTCATTTGGTTAACTTTAGAACGGCTGAAGGCCACATTCAAAATCCAAGACACAAGGCCTGAGCAAAATTGAAATACAAGTTTCTTCTGGAGGTTTCACGTAAGAATATTTTCTAAATCTTCAATCTAATGGGCTGAAGGCCTTAGCAATTTAATTTCAATGGAACTTGGCTGGAGGCCACATATTAAGCAATAAGAGGAGTTACAATCAAAAGGCAGAAGCCCTTATCTTAAAACATTTCATGCAAAAGGGGAAGACAAGAACATTAATTTAAGAGGTATTAAAACTCGGCGGAAGACCACATATCAACCAAATATGTTTAATGGCTTAAGGCCTAGAAAAAGAGTTTCAATTTAAAAGGCATAAGGCCTTATCTTAAAGCATTCCATGCAAAAGGGTAAGACAAGAACTTTAATTTAAGAAATATGAAAACTCGACTGAAGGCCACATATCAACCAAATAACTAAAACTCAAACAGGGAAGTTACATAGTAACAGACACGGAACGGCACTCAGAAGTTTCCAAGGGTTGGCCTGGAATTGTAACACCAACAGTCTCTACATCGAAGGCAACCCAACTGACAGATAGTCGACCGACAAATGAAATAGATCACTTACACTCAATGCAACAAGCAAAAGGACCGCAAGATTTCAATGCAACGATACACAGAATATTGGCGCCCACAACGACCAACAACACATCAGCTGTCGAACTACACGCCGCGCTGGACAGCAACAACACAACAAGAAAAATACACTGCATAAAATTACGTCAACGACCAGGACAGGTAACCGGAACGCCAACAGCCACAAGACTGAAGATACCGCTGGTGAATAACATGGAATAAATTAAGTTAAATTTCACACGAAGATGGCTGGAATCTTAGCCCACTCAAATACACACAAGTTGCTGCTCACGGGAATGTCCCAGAAGCGATAACCAGGATCAAACGGAGAAATGTAAACAGTTGAGGCTCGATAGTAAGTTAAGTGAGGACTCAACTTTCATATCCAAGATCAGTGGGCGGCGAACTTCGTAGCACTCTCAAGCAGCGCCTCACACTCCAACCGCGCGTGCACGCCGCCAGCGGCTCCAGCCCGACTCTGCACCATGGGGGATGGCTTGCTTGCTGCTCCACTCCAACCGACCGACAGGACTGCTGGTCCGTCCGCGACTGCTGCTCCGTCGTTGACGCCACTGCTTGTGCATCTGCAACTCCTGGTCCGTCTCCAACTGGACTTCGTTCGGACGGACGACGTCCCAGAGACACCGGCTCCAACCCAACCATGCAGAGGGAACACAACCGACGTCTCTGCACAGGAAGGAACCGACCCAAATACACGCCGTCGATGGGACGACCGACCGAACGACCAACCAACGGTCGTCCCCACTGGTACTGGCTGTGCGGACCTCACTGGGGCTCCATGCCCGACTGCACTACTGGTCCGTCTCCAACTCAACGACAGCCAGGTCCGAAATGCCTCCCCGACACACGACGACCCGGGAAGTAATAGCCGCCCAGCAAAGATAAGAGGGCACGGCAAATATCGGTACGCGCTGCTGCTGCCACTCACGGGCAGGCAAGACAGCAATTCAGTTACACCAGTAATTGAAATTAAAATGACGAGGCGGCCGTACGGTAAAAACAAGATGTTAAATAATAGATGGCACGAACAGGAGCCACGCACGGCTCAGTATGTGTTTCAGTTACCTTCTGTACTGTAGTGTAACAGTTAGTTCTATGTATGTTCCTTGTTTCGTCAAGCACTGTTACTTGGCAGCGCAGCAGTGTAGAACACGTTGTAACCAGCATCATTCGTAGGCCGGCTGTATTATGCTCGTATACTAATAATCAATAGAAGTTTACCACCCGATTCACCTACGATTAGGCCTTTCAGACGAGTGAGAAGGCTTCTCACTGTTTACAGTGCAATACACAAGCATAAATTCCTATGTGGTTTAGTTTCTACGTCAAGGTTACTACATATTTGTTTCTCCGTTACACATGGTCTACGAAACATTTATAAAAATAAAAGTTTGGAACATAACGTCTTAAAGTTCCCTCGATGATGCCGTGAGTAATACTGAGCACGAGATCAGTTTGCCAAAGGTTAGAGCAGGTAATATACAGTGTGCTGCTCACGGAAGAAACTTCATTATTTACCTGACATGATCTAGCGAAACAACGGTAAACGTAAGTCTAGTTGAGACCTCAGCTCGGGTCATTGCGACTACGAAACTTTTGTAGTTCTTGTACAGACTTTACCCTACTATGGCATTACGAACGTTGACTACACAGTAAATATTTCAACAGATCTTCACGGTAAATGACAACAGCCAAACAGTTGCAGAATGAAGTTTTATTGAAATCCTCGACCACGATGTCAATATATCTAAATATACCTTCATCAGACGCAAAAATACACTAAAATTAGACCCTGCAGTGGAGATGCATAAAACAATCGTGCCAAAGGCGTTGTCAATAGTTAAAATTAAAATATCACCTCCATGTGTACAGCATAATTATAAAGAAATGCCGTGTTTGCATCGACCATCTCTTTATAATTATGTTGTACAGATAGGGTGATATTTTAATTTTTAACTACTGATGTCGCCTTTGGCACGATGGTTTAATGCACCTCCTCTGCAGGATGTGATTTTAGTGTATTTTTGCGCCTGGCAAAGGTGAATTTAGATATACCGAAACCGCGGTCGAGGATTTCAATAAATCTTTACTCTGCAACTGTTTGGCTGTTATCATTTACCGTGAAGATTTTCAACAGTTGCGGCTTCAGCCATGTTTAAAATTTTGAGATTTCAACAGATTCCTACTATTCTACTTCTCGGTCATCACATGGATCTGCTTATTGAACAATCGGAAGTATCGTGGAAACTAAGAATAAAAACGAAAGACTAAACTCAACGTGTCTCTTTGTGGAAAGGTAGACGTGACCTCTTAATGCCGATTACATGGGAGTTTTCATTTTTTATTGAGGTACTTTCGAAGATATCTGAGCAAGTTAGAAACAGCTTGCGAGCGTAAACATGACGACCAGTGTCGTTAAATGTTTACAGCTTTGTGTTCGGTGTCTTAGTGAAAGTGCGCTTAAGCATGTAATGAGTTGTAACTGTACAACGTGAAACAGATTAGTCGTACTATTCCGGGGAATTCGAATGTTGCTCCCGAGCACGGGGTCCCGGGTTCGATTCCCGGCTTGGTCGTCAACTGCACGAAGTATTGCCTCGTCCATTGCAGGTATCCTCGTCGTCATAGGTCTTCCCCAGTCGTGAGTCATAGGCTGGAATGTTCCGTGCTCCCTAAGACGCCGATCAATTGCTTCGAACGTCTTCCTGTCGGGACACCTTCGTTCTGGAAATCTGTCTCGATACAAACGTTCCGCGCCAGGGCTATTTCCCCGTGCTAATCCATACATCAAATGCGCATCTGACAACTCCGCATTTGTAAACATTGCACTGACTGCAAAATCACGTTCGTGATGAACACTAACCTGTTGATGTTACGTACTGATGTGCTTGATGCAGGTACTGTAGAGGAATGAGTCGCATGTCAATACAAGCACCGAAGTCAACATTACCTTCCTTCAATTGGGCCAACTGGCGGTGAATCGAGGAAGTGCAGTACATACTGACGAAACTAAAATGAGCTCTAACACGGAAATTAAGCGTTTCCGGACACATGTCCACATAACATCTTTTCTTTATCTGTGTGTGAGGAATGTTTCCTGGAAGTTTGGCCGTACCTTTTTGTAACACCTTGTATACGTAAACAAGTGCACTGGAAAATAAATTCTCAAAACGTGTTGTGCCGAGCATGAAATATGCAGGTGTATGACTTCAGACCTCTTTCCTTTGTGTTCTATTTACCATTGTTACTGCTGTGAGTTGCGTTTTAACCGGCGTCGAAGTCAGCGTCATTGTACCAGGATATTTATCTTGTGGAAAAATACCTTTTGTTAGTAAACCGATATTTATGGCTCGTCCAACGTAACTTTGGGTTCTTCAGTTTTTTTCTGTGCGTATGAAATACGAATATAAATTAACGAGCAGAGTTTTGAAAAATTCTTCCTTATTTGAGAGAGGTGTCTGACGGCTCTAAATACTGATGTGCATTCCCAAGACTGGTTTAATGCAGGTCTTCACTACTTTACTATGTGCAGACCTCTTAGTCCCTGAATAAATTCTCTTTCTACGACCATTTGAATCAGTCAGCTGTAGTGAAGCATTGGTCTCACAGTTTTTACTTCCACATTTCTTTCAGTACTAAAAAAATTCCTTGATGCCGCTATGCTTGTCCTGTCAAATGGTCACGATTTTATCCAGTACTTCGTCGTTAGTTGTCCGATCCTTCCACCTATTTTCAGCATTCTTCAGTAGCACCACCTTTCAAAAGCTCCTATTCTGTTGCTGTCTGAACTGTTTATCGTCGACGATTCATTCTGTAAAATATAAGATAGGAAATGAAGAGATTCTCTGCAGAATCGGCGAAGAAAGGAACAAATGGAAAATACTGGCATGAATAAGGGACAGGATGATTGGAAATGATTAAGACGGAAAAACTTCCGCATTACTAAAGGACTGTAGACTGTAAACTGTGGGAACACACAGAGATTGGAATACACCCAAAAAAGAACTGAAGGCAAATGGTGCAATCGCTACCCTTAGATGAAGACTTTAGTACAAGACTGTAATTCGTTGCGGCTGTCAGTTGGCGTCCTCCCTCCACTAACTAAAATATTTGAAAAAAACTTTACCAAAATGAAGTTCGTAAGCGTACCAGAGTGGTGTTTGAAGCGATGCAACAGAGGATGTGGACAGATGGCATTTTAGAGAATGAAAATTGCATATCGCGATTTAATAACCGCTCGAAGCTGTATAATTGATTAAAGAAATTTCTAACTTCCGCGAATGACTGCAGGCTTTTGTCGTACGATAAGCAAAAACGAACATTGGAAATTAGTAATAAAATCACATCAATGGCGGATCGGTGCCACATCGAAATATTGCGTCTTCCCAGCGAGAAAATCTGACAAATAGAATGTGTAACACAATAAATATTGACACAAGTATGTGATACAAGACGTTGTAACACAAAATCAGTTCCTTTTATTAATAACATAGTAGTAAATAAAGGCCATGATGCTTACATTCTGACGGCAGGAACAAGAAAGACAAACGTGGACAGCCAGGCTTGTCCTAGCAAATCTCTAAAAAATTTGAAGACTATACCTTTATTTATTACACAAGTATTTGTACATGAGGCTTCTGACTTTTAATAGATATCTCAAATTTTTAAACTAAGGAAGGAGGTCTTATACGGTCTGCATTAAACCAGGCTGAAAACTGCCGTCTGATGTTGGTACAACTTGTGAATAACCTTTCGTTCCCTGTATTTTATCTCAGCTACTTTCAGAATTTCAAAGAAGGTTTTCCAATTAACATTGTCAAATAGACTTTTAAAAATCGTAGAGTCGAAACCAATTTTTCTTTTTACTGTTGCGGCCCATTTACTAGAACAGCATGACTACTAGTAAGGCAATGGACGCGCGGCTCGTTATCAAAATTTAGTTTTTCGTTGATTTCCCGACATCTCTTATGGCAAATGCTGAAATTTCCTTCCCGAACGTGAGCTTCTCTGTGCCTCCAATGACCCTGTCGTCGACGAGAGATTCAGCCTGTATCTTTCTTTCTACTCTTTCACTTTCATTTACTTTTCAATATTTTTTTATATTTTGTTTTATTTTATTTCACTTGCTATTACATTGCAGATATAAATTATTGCACGAACCAAAAACTTAAGCCGTTCACTTACGCCGAGCATATTACATGCGATGTTAGATTGAATCGCTAACGTAATGTATGTGAATAGTTGCATTACAAGGAGGACTATCGCTTAACGCCAGAAGATGTTCGCTAAGTCAGACACAAAAAAGGGCAATCCTGAAAATCTGTGTAATTCCCAAATTTCATTGGTGGTTGTAGCCATCCATTTGTGTCCACATACTGTTGTATTCACTTCTTTCCCTGCTCAGAACAGTTTTGCCTGTCGTATGCTGCGAGGGTATCTCCATTATCTCCTTATGTCGGAGCATAAGCAGTGAATTGCTCGTCAGATGCCAGAGCATAATTATTTTTGCTTATTCGAGATTATTTTCAGACTACAACAGTGCATATTTTATTATTTTCTTCACAATAATAATTAGCTGTATGACTGTAAAGTAAACTTATTGGAAACTACTTAAAATGATGTAAGGAATGTAGTAGATATGCTGGTGAGATAATGGTCTTTGCAGTATATAATAACAGTATTTAACTAAAGATGCTCTCGGCATGGCAGTAACATCAGGGTACGCGAAACTGCGCACACAAAAACAGACGGAAGTTTACATTGTATGTTGCCAGGCATAAGTGACTGTAAAAGCGCTTGTGAACTTTGTCGTGATAAAATGTTAGGTAATGCATTGTGTAGATAACGACCAGTCAGTGATGTGGGCCACAATGAGATATTTATTTGAGGAGAGTTTTAAGAGTATTAATGGACGACGAGCACTCTGTGGGCAAATATATTAAATTCTGCTTGTAAATGAAAGAAGAATCTTTGCCTCATAATTGCCATCAAATAATTACGTTGCGCCTACAGCAGCTGTACCTCAAAGTAAGTCTGTGCCATTTCAGCAGCTTAAAAATGTAAAAGACTTACCAGTACAGTAGATTATCAACATTTTGGTCGGCTTCAGTTCTTACCCAGTGTTAATAATTTTCGTATGTTATTGCTACCAACCGCAGATCCTGTTCCTAACATTACAATGACTGAGTACGGCATTATTGAAACAGAGATAGTCTCCAAGACAATATTCATTATGTCAGAAAGTAAATTTTAAGTTTGGATATTTCAGTTAAAAGAGAAACTTTACGTTTTAACTGACGATAATGCTTTAATTTTGCAAATATAACTACATTCACTATCTTCTTCAGATAGAAACTTATTAAGCATCAACATTAATTTGTCTGGAAAAGTAACAGTTCATAACAGAATCAACACAATTACATAAGCTGATGTATTTGTAAGTAGGCTGTTTATGTTTTCTTTATGTAAGGAGGCTGTTTATGTTTTCTTTATGTAAGTAGGCTGTTTATGTTTTCTTATTGGCAACGTCACGTAGCGCTCTGTATGGCTGTGCTGTGTGCAGTCTGTGGCTAGTTTGCATTGTTGTCTGCCATTGTATTGTTGGGCAGCTGGACGTTAACAGCACATAGCGTTCCGCAGTTGGAGGTGAGCCGCCAGCAGTGGTGGATGTGGGGAGAGAGATGGCGGAGTTTTGAAATTTGTCATGAACTGCTATATATATTATGACTATTAAGGTAAATACATTGTTTGTTCTCTATTAATATCTTTCATTTGCTAACTATCCCTATCAGTAGTTAGTGCCTTCAGTAGTTTGAATCTTTTATTTAGCTGGCAGTAGTGGCGCTCGCCGTATTGCAGTAGTTCGAGTAACGGAGATTTTTGTGAGGTAACTGATTTGTGAAAGGTATAGGTTAATGTTAGTCAGGACCACTCTTTTGTAGGGATTTTTGAAAGTCAGATTGCGTTGCGCTAAATAATATTGTGTGTCAGGTTAAGCACAGTCGTGTATAAATTGTTGTAAGGGGACGTTTCATATTTATTTACGTGTTGTCTGATCTTGGTTTTCACTTTTTATTCTAACTTGTTCAGTCGTTGACTCTTCAGGCGTTGACTCTTCTGATTGCTGTAGGTTGTTACATATTCGGTGATGAGTTGTTATGTTTGTAGTAACCAATTCTGACTATTAGAAACAGTTAAGCCTGAGGTAACGTGCGAGTACCGATGACAGATGGTTTGTTCCGTACGTGTATCGTGAGGAAGACCAACCAAATTGGGGTCCTTCTCCGCAATTGGCTGCCGTGTTCGGAAGTTTCGCTCCAAAATGATAATATTTTGTTGTTAATATTAGAAAAACTAAATAGTACATTTACTTGCATTTTATATAAAAGTATCTCTCAAATACAGCATATTTTTCAATTATTTCAAAACTGTTAATTACCTGCAGAATAGTAAACAGTTGCTAAATGAAAAGGCAGACGAAGCACTTCGGAGATCTTCGGATCGCGCCAAACTTGGATGGCGGGCGAAGTGCTTCTGCTATAAGATCAGAGCTGGTTCGGCAGTCTCGGAAGACAGACATGTTGTCTGCCTTATTCGGTATCGGTTAAGGTATTAAGCAGTCTCTGGTCATTTGGATATGTGACAAAGGACAATTTGATAGTAATTACGGAAATATGCATTTCTTTGTTTTGATTATTTTATATGAAAGAATTAAGATTGGAATTTATGTGTTATTCTTAGGGTGGAATATAATTGTGCAGTTTATCATATTCTGCTAATATAAAACGAGTGGCATCCCGTGTAAGTAAACTAATTGAAGATTTAATTATTTATACAATATCAGTTCTCCGCTAATACCTTATCACAGCCTCAAGATAAAGAATCCACTGACTACGTGCTGTTTTCTACGCAAGGGACAGCAGCTTTAGAAAACTGCAGGTTGGTGAACATTAATTAGAATTGTGCATTCCGCTCAGGGCGGTGGAAGCAATTTGGCACCTCGCGTGTACTGCAGTCTTAGTACAAATGAGATGAGTGACACGTCATCTGTGGTAACACAGTATGAAGGAGAGAAATTTTCAAGAGAAAGGATTTATCATACTCTCATATATAATTTCCCCTCTCCATTTCTTTCTTTTTTTAACTTGCTGTTTTTGACGTTATAACATTCATTCGTACACTTAGCTGCATTATGTCAGTACCTCTTTTTTAGAATTGTGTCTTTCCTGAAAATTACGTAATGTTAGGTACACGTGTCGTTAATCATCGGAGAGTGTGGATAGGCTACACGTACCGGTAGCGTGACAGAACGTCTCTACACGTTGATCGACTTCGATGAAACTGCTTAACGACGAGGTCTAAAAGCAATTGTGTTCTAGCCCATTACGACAGAAGGTTTTCTTAATTTTTTTTTAATTAATGCCAGCATTCTCAGCTCACTTTATCAGCCTAGCACATCAGCTAAATCAAACAGGAAAATCGACGACAGATCCTGACAACGGGATTAGGGAACACATGGTCCTCTATTAGTAGTGCCCCCTCTCCACGATCTGGGGCGCAATCAGGCGGTGTGTGACGTCAGCGCTAGGGCACACAGGGCGGTCTAGTCGTCTTGCTGGCACCGCTGTTTACCCCCAATCAGCTACCAGGAGCCAGGGCGGCCCAGCAGTCCGCAGTTCGTGCCGCGACAGCACAAATGCACCCTGCCCCCTGCTTCCAGACAATAAGGCGACTCGCCGTAACCGCCCTTTGTCCCCATCTGGCCAGCAGCACGCCCTTCCCTGTTCACCCATTGCACATGTTCCGCTAACGAACTTTTTCTTGGCACTAAATTACACTCCTGGAAATTGAAATAAGAACACCGTGAATTCATTGTCCCAGGAAGGGGAAACTTTATTGACACATTCCTGGGGTCAGATACGTCACATGATCACACTGACAGAACCACAGGCACATAGACACAGGCAACAGAGCATGCACAATGTCGGCACTAGTACAGTGTATATCCACCTTTCGCAGCAATGCAGGCTGGTATTCTCCCATGGAGACGATCGTAGAGATGCTGGATGTAGTCCTGTGGAACGGCTTGCCATGCCATTTCCACCTGGCGCCTCAGTTGGACCAGCGTTCGTGCTGGACGTGCAGACCGCGTGAGACGACGCTTCATCCAGTCCCAAACGTGCTCAATGGGGGACAGATCCGGAGATCTTGCTGGCCAGGGTAGTTGACTTACACCTTCTAGAGCACGTTGGGTGGCACGGGATACATGCGGACGTGCATTGTCCTGTTGGAACAGCAAGTTCCCTTGCCGGTCTAGGAATGGTAGAACGATGGGTTCGATGACGGTTTGGATGTACCGTGCACTATTCAGTGTCCCCTCGACGATCACCAGTGGTGTACGGCCAATGTAGGAGATCGCTCCCCACACCATGATGCCGGGTGTTGGCCCTGTGTGCCTCGGTCGTATGCAGTCCTGATTGTGGCGCTCACCTGCACGGCGCCAAACACGCATACGACCATCATTGGCACCAAGGCAGAAGCGACTCTCATCGCTGAAGACGACACGTCTCCATTCGTCCCTCCATTCACGCCTGTCGCGACACCACTGGAGGCGGGCTGCACGATGTTGGGGCGTGAGCGGAAGACGGCCTAACGGTGCGCGGGACCGTAGCCCAGCTTCATGGAGACGGTTGCGAATGGTCCTCGCCGATACCCTAGCAGCAACAGTGTCCCTAATTTGCTGGGAAGTGGCGGTGCGGTCCCCTACGGCACTGCGTAGGATCCTACGGTCTTGGCGTGCATCCGTGCGTCGCTGCGGTCCGGTCCCAGGTCGACGGGCACGTGCACCTTCCGCCGACCACTGGCGACAACATCGATGTACTGTGGAGACCTCACGCCCCACGTGTTGAGCAATTCGGCGGTACGTCCACCCGGCCTCCCGCATGCCCACTATACGCCCTCGCTCAAAGTCCGTCAACTGCACATACGGTTCACGTCCACGCTGTCGCGGCATGCTACCAGTGTTAAAGACTGCGATGGAGCTCCGTATGCCACGGCAAACTGGCTGACACTGACGGCGGCGGTGCACAAATGCTGCGCAGCTAGCGCCATTCGACGGCCAACACCGCGGTTCCTGGTGTGTCCGCTGTGCCGTGCGTGTGATCATTGCTTGTACAGTCCTCTCGCAGTGTCCGGAGCAAGTATGGTGGGTCTGACACACCGGTGTCAATGTGTTCTTTTTTCCATTTCCAGGAGTGTATTCTAGACGTTACGCAATACGGCTCAAAATAGGGAAACTGGGTTCTTTGATGCTGACACACCATGGGAGCACTTTGGCTGGTTCATATTTCATTTATATTTCAATAATTACCGTTGTTAAGGCCAGTTTACTTCGTTCTAGTTTGCACACTTGTTATTGAAGCGTCGCCGACGTATTGATTTTTTTTGCGTGTTACTAATTATTGTTAAGTCTTTGAAACCAATTCGTTATTGCCTTCTGCAAGAGAGGGAAATGTTGTTTCTCTCGATTTAGCCTCAAGACGCGTTTGTTACGTAAGAGACATGTTTCGTCCATCTCACTTCAGTTCCATAAAAATAGATGCTGACTGGTCCTAAATGCTCTTATTTTAAGATTGACACAGTTTTATAGGCGCTGCTCATTTAATGTTCGTCGTTTAAGCTTTAGAAATGATGGAGCAACTGAAAAAAAAAGGCAGAGCCCTCACGTGTGGCTTATTCCAGTCTCTAAACACAGACCAAACATCTCCATATTTTCAGGCCAGACATTCCAAGCACTCCATCCCATTAGAAAGAAACTGTCTGCAGCTTTGCACATTGTATTTCAGACCACTATACAGATGCCAGAAACTGACAACCTAAAATAGTTCGGTTGGTTGGTTGACTTGGGGGTGGGGACCAAACAGCGTGGTCATCGGTCTAAGGTAGTTTCCGTATGATAAATAAGCAACAGCACAAGCAAAACATAGTTTACATCCTGTAGATTTTCTGCAGCATTGCAGAGATAATTTTGTGTCTAATGTTACTGATACTATGAAAATCAAGTTTGTTAAAAAGTTTCTAGGAGGTGAAGTACTAAGTTGGGATAATTAGTATACTAAGGATGACACAACCTATGAAGATTTTGAGGAAGAATTTTGAGATAGATTTTGGTCAGAGACTGAACAAGTTAGAATAAAAAGTGAATTTATCAATGGACCAAATTACAGTGAAGGGCGCATTAGCATGAAACAGTTTTGAAGAAAATAAACTTAAAAGCATCAAACAGTTTTGAAAAAAATAAACTTAAAAAATTACATCAAATTCAGTGAACTCATCCAGATCGATGCCTTGAAAAGGAGGATACCTGGTGAGGTACAATGGGACCTAGTCTATGGACCAAACGACGCGATAGACCAGATATTGAAATATTTAGATAAATTAGATAGAATTTTGAAAAAAAAACAACAGGGAAATACATCCACAATAGGCACACATATTTCGAAACAGGTAGTAATCAAAACTGGCACAGTAATAATTACAACATGAAGGAACATAGTAACCACAATGGTAAAAATTATCATCAGAAGAACGAGTAAATGATAACAGTGTTCACTTTGGAAAGCAATATGGAACAGTTGCAAAAAAAATTTTCTACCACATGTAATGAACTATAGTGCTATTGTTTTTCATAAATTTTTGCGCAAACAGTTTAAATGTGGTAACTTCTTATTTTTCTTTGTGCTGTGTTACTTTTCCAAATGTTGTAAATAAGTCATGATTTGTATTTTACCATGTTCTTTCATGAAAAGTAATTACTTTTTTACAGTGTTATCTGTCAATGTTTAGAGTAATGTTGTAACTAATTGATCATTTGCATAGCTGAAGCTGTAAGTACAAATCTCAGTCAGTTTCTGAGCATTTATTCAGCTCTTAATATAACTTTCTTTGCGGTGTATAATGCGTAGTACTTGTGTCACTTCCATGTTATTTTTAGTCGTGATATTTGTGTAAAAAGACTCTGGAATATGGATAATAACCATTACAGCATTTCTTTTTTCTGTCTGAAATTATTTGTGGTAAATCACTGAATAGTGTTTTACCATCAGAAGGAGACTCCTAGGCCGGCTGGGGTGGCCAAGCGGTTAAAGGCGCTACAGTCTGGAACCGCGCGACCGCTACGGTCGCAGGTTCGAATCCTGCTTCGGGCATGGATGTGTGTGATGTCCTTAGGTTGGTTAGGTTTAAGTAATTCTAAGTTCTAGGGGACTGATGACCTAAGAAGTTAAGTCCCATAGTGCTCAGAGCCATTTGAACCATTTTTTTGAGACTCCTGCTCATACTGCATTTTGGTCTGAAGATGACCACAGGCGTGGTCGAAATCGGTTACCAGAATAAATAAATTTGGGATCAAGACTGATTTAAATAGTAACTATAAATTTCAGTGTTGTTGACTTTTTGGCATAACTTATGGCCCATTTTTTACATAAGCAGCTAAGTAACCCAGTTTTCAGAAAAACATGTAAGAACGAGGTAGTTGTCTCATCCTGTAAGTTAATTTGAAAGAGTTGAAAAGCAATTTTTCATTTGTTATTGTATAATCCATTAAGTGACATGAAAACTAATGAATGCAAAATGTTTGTAACAATCAGAGACTAATGGACAAAATAAGTGATAAAACAGATGGTCTTGTATGTAGAATTAAGATAGGGGATCTGCTGATTTTGGTAGGCACACCACTTGGAGAGTGGTGCCTTCCCTAACTGGGTGTATCCATTCTTATTTTCTGGTGCACTCAATTCTGACTCTTTCCTATCTGAGTTCTATTCCCACTGTGTTCTTCAATTTTAGTTTTACTCTTTCTCTCTGGGATCTATCCTGTTTGATGTCGCCACAACTTCTATGGCCTAGAAGACAGTTCTCCACTTAAGGTATCTGCCATGTCGAGAATAAAAAATTCTTGCAAAATACGGCAAGAAATAATTTTTGTTGTAGCATGTTTTTATATGCTGTGGGTTCAGTGTTCTGTATTAAAGTTAAATTTGGAAGTAGCAAGGTTCCAGTATCCATTCCGGATGATGAACTAGAGTCAACTGTAGAGTTTGGTAAAATGAATGTGTACTATGCTGATAGCAGGTTAATGATGGGCAACAGTAACGCTATTGAAGGAAGTAATGTGGAGTTTGCTTCAGTGAAAGCCAGTGGTTATTGAGTACAGGCAGAAGTTCCTGAAGCTAGTGTCTTTACAGATAGTAATGCACAGTAAGGGGTGTTTACTCCAATAAATATGAGAAAATTTACAATGAACAGGCAGTGGTTCCTGTGTCATACGTTGTGGTCGAAATGGTAATGCACCAGTTACTTATTTTTTTATGCTTAACGCAACGCAGTTCGAGACTTTATTCTAATTTTCATGTGTGTCTCTTTGCACAAATATTCTTTGTGACGATCGCATATGTGATTTTCTGCGTCTCTTGCAAAGTAGTTGTCTTTTTGAGGTCGTAAGGAACTGTGACTCCTCCACTGCACAAAATATCACACACACCCAACTCATCACTTAACTGTCTCTTTTTGTAATCAAAACATTCTACGTAAATATTACAACACTATGGTCATCATACTTTATGTAGGCAACAGTTTTCAAAATTTAGCAAACCTATTTAGTCACATAAAGTTAAACTAGCTTTTATTCTTTGTGGAGAAAGCTTCTTTCACTTTATGTGACTAAAGTAGTTTTGCGCTTTTTTTGAGAAATGTTACCTTCATAACATGCTGGCGACATTGTCATAATATCTCTGTAGCACGTTTTGATTACAAAAACAAACAGTGTACGGGACAAGTGGGAGGAAAGGGATACTTAACATTAAATTTCATATTTTGTTTAAGTTAATTGAAAACGCATATTTTATGTGTAGCTTAAATCTGGACTCATCCACAGTTCACATCAAAGTAATTTGCAGTAAGTGACGTAGTAACGAACCTAATAGTAAATTCCCAGTTGTACAGTTTTATCAGACTAGTCGGATAAAACACGACACCTGGACATTTTCTTGTGATTCATCTTTCGAAGTAATGTATTTCGGCAAAAATAATAGAAAATCGACGTATTATGACATACATACGTTACGCAGCGCTGAAATTATGACATATGAAACAATACACAATCCAGTAATTGAAAGTTATTTACAAGAAGCACATTCATATTCTTTACAGTCATCTGGCTCAACACCACTGCAAGCTTCTAGAGCTCAGCCTTCCCACTTAGAGCATTTAATCCATCCTTCCACAGATTTTGAGTTAGAGAACAAATCATTGCAGTAGATACATCAGGTATCTCGATTATTTTCTTCCATCTGTGAACTGCTGTCGACTTGAGCAGGATTACTTGATTTGGATATCTTTGTCTTTTTGGTCGTTTTTCAAGAGGCTTTTTAGTGTTTCTTAGTTTTAATTAACATGGGAAGTTCTTTCCTTAGCTGCTATTGCATCAGTCAGTTGTTGTTTATAAAGAGAAGAAGTCAGTATTGCTGTTTTATCCCGTCTTCTGTCATTTGGGTCACACTTCCCCTACACTTGAGGAATTTTTTGAATATTTTACGGAGACACACTGAATGTTGACTCGGAGGTACTTGGTCTACCCAGTTCAGCACAATCAACTGCGACTTCTGTGATGACGGACATAGTGTTTGATTCTATCGGTAGTGAGTTGGTGACATCAGGCATGGCAACAGATATTTGTATTAATTGCTGCCCAGGTGCTTCTTGATTAAAATCTTCAACTGGTCTGTCTATAGTATTGGCTGGAACATACATCCACTTAGGAAAGAGGGGAAATCCGTGTGCTACAAAACCCATTGATGGCTGTTTGAAGAGTGACGGCCTTGATAAATGCTGCACCATATGATTTCCCTACTTGATATAGCGACAGCACGGCTGTATGATTCAGGAGCCAAAGTTTTACTTCAGGGGAATAGTATGTGCTTAAAAGTGCCATGAGATTGACAGTCAGTAACTGAAAGCGATGTGGCGGAAAGCAAAGCAAAATGAATTTACTCTTCCGAACGAGGTCAATGCGTTTCAGACCCTTTATATGAATTGCATGACTGCCCATGTTCTGCATCCACGCAAACCTTTGGTATGCAACAACACTTCCCTGTGGTGCCTCGTCCAGTAGTTTTGGCTTTACCCTTTCTCTAGGGAAAACCAACATTGCTGGTGTGAAAGCACCAACAGCACTGTGTAAGTTTCTGCAGTGACGAGAACCTCTCGTTCAGCTGTGGAGGGACGTACACCTCGCCTCTTTCCTTTAAGTGCCTAGCATTTGGATGTTTCCTTCGGCAGAAGCGTAATACCCGTTTCATCCACGTTGTAAATCCTGTCTGGAGCTAGGTCGTTCTCATTACAAGTCTGCTTTAACAGTGAAACTTAAGCACAGCATGGCGACTGAAACCCATGGCAAGAGCTATAGACGTAGGTTTAGGAGCACGCTTGGCTGGCGTTTTAGAGACGCATAAAGCCGAGCTTTGTCAGCCATCTGTTTCTGTTCGCTGAAAGTGTGAGAAAGGCTACTTCTCTCAGCTAGTTCATAGCTACCTTGCGGAGTTCATTAAGGCATAGCATGTCTTTGCACACACAGCAACCCTTTATTCACTTACGATACTTTTTCTTGTAGAGTACTACGTGGAACTCCATATTCCTTGTGTGCCTTCAGGAAACCAATCTTGCCTTCTAAAAGATCCTCCACGGTGTGATTCATACTTTCCACACTCCATGATCGTCGTTCCGTAGTTCTCGTACATTTTCCCATTTTCCCAATCACACTGATAAAATGAATAAAACCATTATTTTCATTGTTTAGGACTAATCTGAATTAAGACTAATAAAAAAGACATTATCATTTAGTTATGCGGGTCGCAACGTATTGCATATTCTTATTCCTTTAGGGATCAGTTTGAATAGCAAATAAAGCAACATCCATTCGCAGCCTGTGAAATAATGCTTGTACGACTTTCACATTTTTCTCTTGAATTTAACCTTTTTTTTTTTAAAAAAAAAGAAGTAATTAAGTGTTGGTCTATTTATGTAATTATACACTTATTCATTTAGTTATGAACCAACAGAAAATAAGGAAAGACTATAATTTTCCTGGTATATACAGTAATGAACTTTCGCTATTTCTTTACCCTATACTTGCAAAAAAAAATCAATATCACCGTTTATATAAATAACAGTAGTTTTTTTCATTTTCACGTTCCAAACGGAATAAAAAATAAGAAAGTGCTTTACATGTAAGTTGTGCCACATATGGAATTTAGATGGATAAGAGAATCAGGTTTTGCCCGACAACGTAGTATACCATTTCGCCAAACTCTGCATTGTAATGTAAATATTCTACCAATGGCGACTATTGGAAGGTGAAGAAACTTATTTCGCGTCAATAAATTCTGATAATAGTGTATTACTAACATCAGCTTACCTACTCCCGTTCTCTATTATGTACAGGTAAAAACAGCACTTAAAAAAATAGAAAAATGGTTTAGTAAAAGTAGCTGTTTATTAACTTTGAAGCACACAATCCATTAAACTAAGCATAAGAAACATCTGCTCATCGGACACTGACTTTGTCTAAGGGGGAAAGTGGCAGCGAACTTACCCAGGAGATGGAAGTTAGAGGGAGGGAGTAATAGGGGTGGCATCCCGTTTTAGCAGACTAGCCCGTTTCGGTAAACTCCCCCCTGAGTGATGAGTGTGTGTGTTGTTCTGTACAATGCAGAAGACACAGTACCTTGTGATCTCAAAAAGAAAAGAGAATCACACATGCAAAAGTAACAAAGAATATTTATGTAAACAAATGCGCTTGAAAATGAGAATAAACTCTCGAAAATCGTTAACTCAGCATGAAAAATTAAGTAACTGGTGCAGTTTTTCATTATAGAAATCACGCATGACAAAGCTACAGACTTTCCTAAAAGATCAATTACGACGAATGGCACTAAGTTACAGTGAAAACTGTAACGTTATCTTCCTGATTAGCATTGATCACACACAAAATTGACTTTCATTTTAACACTAAATATAATATTAATAAACCAAATGGTCAAATCAGATGGCTCTGACGGAGCAAGACTAAAAAGCTAGACAGGTTGCACAAGTATCGCTAGGAACACAATTTAGAAATCATTTAACATTTTTTCACGAATAAAATCACATAATAACTTCTGGTAGAAACAATCTTGAACACTAAAGGGATACTTCATACCCTTTGCATAACGCAGTACCTACTTCAAATATTTTAACACGTGGAAAGAGCCTTGGTTCGGTAAAAGGAAGGATTCGTCTCATCTACACGCACACGCACATTCATCCCAACAACAGACACGCACAGAAAGCACAGAAATTACGGTTAAATTTATACACCGGATTAAAAACACGATGAGCCACAGAGGTGGTTAGCTTTACTGATCAGCCAAGTCGTCGGCAACTTGTAGAAACTCTTTATCTCAGAGGTAAATTTAGATGAAAGCAAATATTTATACGATTCGAAATTCAAGTTGGACAACAAGCTTAAAGGAATAATAACGTTGAGCTAAAGGCTCCCCGCATGGCGGATAAGCTCGTGGTCTAATTTAGATAACCAACACCAACTGCGACTATATTCACGAAAATTATACGAATGAAGTAAAATTATACACACACGGAAGATTATGAAAAGAAGTGACACAAAGCGAAGATGAGATTTTCAGAGCTAAAGGTCTGTATTTGTATTGCATCACGACGCTAGGTGTCACTCATTAATTCTGTAGCTGAAGTACCATGCTTCTACAAATAATAAATGTATCACAAAAAAAAACATGAACAATCCTATTACGCTTCCCTGGTGCAGTTATTACTTAGCATGTTTATTGTTCTACATTGGAACCTATTATCTACTATTCCACAAAGTCAATGTAATCTTTATATTACTATATTCACGCCATTTTATGAACGTCGGCGTGTAAACATACCAGAGGAAACAATTTTTTTGTGCTTGTTCTCATTAACGTTGTGTTGTCGCTTACAGCTACTAGTTGTTGGTCCTTACGCTGCATCGCCTTATTCCACGAAGAAGGTACAAATGTCAATAGCTTAACTATAAGCTAAGTGAGATACTGATTTTATTATATTGGATGTAGCAGATTATTTGTTACAGTTGGACTGTATGCGTTTTGAAACAATGTTGTTAAGCGTAATGTGCACTGGCTGTGAGTTTCAAATTGAAGAAAGGACTGAGCAATCACAACAGAGATTGTTAGCAGACACGAAAAGCATTATTTACGTTTCGGGACGACAGGTATGTATCAGAGGTGGCCGAGTCTGCTCTTAACCGGTAAGATGATCTGTGGAGAACTGGGCTACATATCTGACGTTGGCACAAATTTACTGATTTCATTACTTATTAGTCTGCTGAGCATCAAGTAGTCAGCCCTAACTGTCCTTGAACCATCTAAATGTGCGTGTTACCTTACTTTTACGCAGAATAGAAATGACGGGTATTAGCATCTGAACTACTTCGGGGACGTTATGGCAGCATTATCGTTGTTACTGTAGATATAGCAATATTACATGCTTATTTACTCTAAAACACTCACTCGAAAGACAGTTTACTTGAAAAGATGCTCTGTACCCGCCTCTTAGTTCGCCGTATCGAAATCAGTAGTGCTAATTTCCAACAAATTCGGTAAATAGTACTTGTGCTGTTCATCAGCTATGATGAATCACTTTCTGCCACACAAATAAATATCATCCAGGCTAGTTTTATTTTGTCCACCATGTGCGTAGTCCATCACCTACACAGATAACTTAATTGCACCGTGATCGGTACTGTATGACATCGGAGCTTTTTAGCACAATTTTGAGAGAAAAATGCAGCGACCATGTAACGTAGTTGACTAAATGAACAATATGATCTCCGTCTTAGTGCGAAAGTCAACAACAAACAATAAAAATTAAGCACTAATTTAGAGCTAACGCTGCTTATTAATTCTATGAACACTGGATTCTTTTAAAAATATGTAATAGCATGCTTTGGACACATAGGTTTCACATTTATGATTGTAATTTAATGTTTTTTATCGTTGAAAATGTGCGAAATTTATATTTTTATTATTTATTTTTGTAGTTTCCTTGGGAGATGGAGGTAAATTGGACATTATACAATTTTTTGAAATATATTCGAAATACGGCATTATACACATTGGTATTCACTTGCATTTATCGAGAGTCGATAGTCTTTTGCAGTATTGGTACAGTCCCATTTACTTCCATATTACTCAGTGCAGAGTGAAACATGTATTCTGGAATACACAGTTCTACGCGATTTTCTTTCTTCAGCAGTAAATCCGCAAAGGAATGCAGAAAATACTCTATGAAGTTTCTAAGCTAAGGTACTTGCAAAACTAAAGCTCGGGAGTCACACCTGAATAGCTCAGTCAGTAAGAGCGAGAGACAAGGTTCTGGGTTCGAGTCCTGTTAGAATGTTTCAAAATAATACACTCTAGTGCAACTGTTTATTACTCAGACTTCCCGTAGCAGATTTTCTGGAACTGTTTTAAAAGTTGTGTTTTTCCATAAAGACAAAGATCGAATAATCAGCCTTATACAATGCGAAATTGTTGGTATTACGAGAATTTTTACTTGTTGATAATAATCATCTTCGTGGTGTTGCAGTTATTCTTTTTATGTCCGTGCTTGCTACGAAATGGGAAGAGGAAATCCTCCTTATGGAAGGTACCTTCTTTTCTTTTTTGTTTCGTCCTGACATGTTTCACCACGTTTTGTGCTACTTTCACTAGGTTATTTTTTATTTTCTAACTTACATGATACTATTGTACATTTATTTTGTAGCTGTTCTGATACACTGTCTACAGCTTATCACGATTTTGATATTGTGGTGCTCTCTCATATGTTGTTGGCGAAGTGAATAGGCCGATTTAGTGATTTGTTCATAATGTGTGGTTGTGCAATGTTATTAGATGATATTGGAAGCTGAAGAACTAAAGAAGGAACAAGGCAAGGGTACAGCCCCATTGTTTCAATTTTCTTTAAACGGATATGTGAAAGAGAAACACGAGCGTGGATACCAGAATGAGATTTTCACTCTGCAGCGGAGTGTACGCTGATATGAAACCTCCTGGCAGATTAAAACTGTGTGCGGACCGAGACTCGAGCTTTAGACCTTTGCCTTTCGCGGGCAAGTGCTCTACCATCTGAGCTACCCAAGCACGACTCACGCCCCGTCCTCACAGCTTCACATCTGCCAGTACCTCGTCTTCTACCTTCCAAAGTTCTGGAAACATCCCTCAGGCTGTGGATAAGCTATGTCTCCGCAATATCCTTTCTTTCAGAAGTGGTAGTTCTGCAAGGTTTGCAGGAGAGCTTCTGTAAAGTTTGGAAGTTAGGAGACGAGATACTGGCAGATGTGAACCTGTGAGGACGAGGCGTGAGTCGTGCTCGTGGCAGAGCACTTTCCCACGAAAGGCAAAGGTCCCGAGTTCGAGTCTAGGTCCGGCACACAGTTTTAATCCGCCAGGACGTTTCACGAGCATGGATAACTTTCAATACAAATTTTAATTTCACTGCTGTTGGTCAATTTTTTGGAGACTAATGCACTCCTGGGGAACGGTAAGTTGCATCTACGGACTGGGATGTTAACAAAATGCATATATTGAGACTCGTTTACTACAAAATTCACCCAGTAGTGACTAGATTTTCTTGTGCATTACAGATAGCAGTGATTAATGATAACGAAAAATAGTGAATGATAATGATTCATGTGGCTTATAGATACTTCGGTAATAGTAATGTGTGCTTTATATTTACTATGGTATGAAATAATTTAAGGAATTAACTCTTATTGAGTGCACGATATTTTTAAAACCAAATGCGTATCGTACTACATTCTGCCTGCCTGGAAACGTCGTTACTGCAACGTGCACCTCTTCATTGGAAAACTATAGTGCGGAAAGACGTATAAATCATAATTCACTAGATTAATGGAGCCCAAATTTGTGACAGTCCAATCAGAGACTGCGTTTGCGCTGTTAATACCGAAATTCAACGATCGATTACAATCATCAATGGCAGTATAATGTCAATTAATTAACACTAAACCACACAATGCAACGCTAGTTCAACGCGGTACAGGTTCAGAACAATACAGTTTGAACGTGGCGCAGATTAATCAATAACAGAGGAACTGAAATGGTTGTGGTATATTTACTCATCCAACTGCACCTTCCACAGGTTATCTACAAACTAATTCACGTACATTCCGTTGTTGCTGATAGTGTGGAATTGATACGGACAATATCATTAGTAAACACTAGTACACGAGTCACTGCTGTTCCATGTGCTTACATCAAACATAGGTAAACTCTCCTACTTGCTGTTTGAACCTTCTGTGTTTCTGACACCTGATAAAACACGTTATCTTCCAAACGTTGTATAATATGTACTTCGCATAATTTCTGTAAGCATAGTCAAATGTGTCAATTACTAAAATTATTAAATCAACAATGAGGACGTAAGATAAGAAACGGGGAAATGAATTTCTGTACACATGTATATCCACAGCATCTTGCAAGTAAATTGCCTTTCGAGTGAGTGTTTTACAGAAAATACGCAAGTAATATTGCTATATCTACAGTAACAACGATAATGCTGCCATAACGTCTCCGAAGTTGTTGAGATGCTAATAGCCGTCGTTTCTGTCCTGCGTAATAGTGAGGCAACACATACATTTAGATGGTGCAAGGACAGTTAGGGCTGACTACTTGATTCTCAGCACGCCAGTAAGTAATAAAATCAGTAAATTTGTGCCAACATCAGATTTCCAACCTTGTTCTGCACAAATCCCCTTACCGGTTTCGAGCAGACTCGGCCACCTCTGAAACATATCTGCTGTCACTAGACGTAAATAATGCTTTTCGTGTCTGCCAACAATCTCTGTTGTGATTGCTCAGTCCATTCTTCAATTTGAAACTCACAGCCATTGTACATTACCCATAACGACATTGTTCCAAAACGCATACAGTTTTACTGTAACAAATAATCTGCTACATCCGATATAATACAATCAATATCTCACTTAGCTTATAGTTAAGCTATTGACTTTTGTACTATACAGCGTAAGGACCAACAACCAGTAGCGGTAAGCGACAAAACATTGTTAATAAGAACTAACAGAACAAAATACATGTATCGTGTGATACATTCATAAAATAACGTGAATATAGTAATATAAAAATTACACAGACTTTGTAGAATAGTAGATAAAAGTTTCCAATGTACAACAATACACAGGCCAAGTAACAACCGCCCCAGGGAAGTGTAGTAGGACTGTTCGCGTTTTTGTTATACATTTGTGATTTGTAGTACTGTATTAGTCACCATGTCAAAAATTTTCGCAGGTTATGTAGCTACCTGTGAAGAAATTCTATCGGGTACAAATTGCATAAATGTCCTTTAGATATTGACTAAAAATCAGGTACAAGGACTAGCCACTAGCTCTTCAGGCAAAGAAAAGCAAAGTTGTGGACTTCACGAAATGTAGCAGCGCGGTCCTTCGACAACAGAATTATTGAGTGACATCTAGCGTAGTCATGCATGCCATACAAATACAGGCCGATTCAAAAAGATGGTCATAATTGCAGTTTTGACTATATTTCCTGCACTACACATTATACTTGAATTCTGCCAAGTGTATTTTAAGGAGGATGTTGTAAAATTTCGAATACTACCGCTATGGCGCTTCAGCACCGCACTGAAACTCTGCCTCAATAATGGATAGTCGTTTGGCGAATCAAGAGTTATCTCCTCACTTCTGGCGACCGTTGTCTCCTGATCTCATACCCTGCGCTGTCTGGTTTCGTTAAAGAAGCAGTTTAGTACCACCTCTGCTACGTTTTCCCACGGATTTAAATGACCGAAGAAACCCTATCACAGCTGTGGTGAACTCAGTGTAGCAAGACATTCCTCATCGGTGGGATGGATTCCGCTACGATGTAGCTTTTATTCGCGAAACATGAGAAGGGCATACTGAACATCTGCAAAATTCCATGTATGTATGAAATGTAATTTACAGGATTAAAATACAACTGTACTTCAGGAAAGCCTACTGAAGTCGTGTTCATCTTTTTAAATCACCCAGTATTCCGAAGAATCAGTGTGTAGAGATATTAACTGAAACGACCGCAGAAGCTCAGTTGCAGGTAAAACGAATGACAGGTGACGATTCATTGATACGATGCTGGGAATGAAGTATTCGATACCGAAATTAGCGAATACACTGGTTTACTCAACACAGTCACAGTACAACAGGTAAAAGAATTCATAACCGGCCCGTGTCTAGTCAAAGTGCACTAGAGCACAAACCAGAACAATGTAGTTCACCCAGAGCGCGCAGGGACCCAAAGCTTGGTCGTCACAGGCAGCGGCAAAGTCCTTCGATGTAGCCATCCGGTACGCACCCAAGTACACAGGCAACGGCAGTCTTTTTTGTCTTTCCCTGTGGACCTACTTCAGAAGAAAGAAGATCACGGAAAAATGTCTTCGTCGCATCACAGGGATTGTTGCAGAAACGGATGTTCCTCTCTGCACTGACTAATATGGAACTAAATTCGACTGTTCTACAAAAGACTGTTAACTCTTGATGAATGCAAGTGAGTACCAGCGTGTATAATGCAGTATTTCGAATATGAAGAATCAAATGGTCAAATGGCTCTAAGTACTAAGGGACTTAACATCTGAGGTCATCAGTCCCCTAGAACTTAGAATTACTGAAACCTAACTTACCTAAGGACATCACACACATCCATGCCCGAGGCAGGATTCGAACCTGCGACTGTAGCAGTCGCGCGGTTCCCGACTGAAGCGCCTAGAACCGCTCGGCCACACCAGCCCGCTATGAAGAATCCTTCATGATATTATACAGGGTGCTAATTTTAAGCTGACAAACCATAATAACTCGAAAAATAAGCTTCACACAAAAAAGAATTCAGAGTTGATTATTTTCGAGGTGGACATCTGCTGGTGTTAAAATTAGCCAGCCACACCAGTCCCTGGGGGGTGGAGCGGGAGGCAAGTTCAAAATTTCAAATGGGAACCCCCATTTTTTATTGCAGAATCTGATTCTACATAAAAAACTACGTACATTTTTGTCTTACACATTTCTTTTGATTCTTGGTAGTTGGCGCTGTAATTCAAGAAAATCTATGTCCTCACTTTTGCGTGGAAAATGGTTACGGATAAATAAAAAATACTTATTTACTTCGTAAATTTTGATTCGCTAAAACTAAAACACACTCTCTCTCCCCATAGGGTGAGGTTTGAGAGAGAGTCAACATTTGTAAAACTCTAATTCCTGGCTCTCAAACCCCACCCTATGGGGAGAGAGGGAGAGTTTCAGTTTTAGCGAATCAAAATTAATTTAATATTTGGGTCAACATTTGTAAAACTCTAATTCCTCTCTCTCAAACCCCACCCTATGGGGAGAGAGGGAGAGTTTTAGTTTTAGCGAATCAAAATTAATATAGTAGATAAGTATTTTTTATTTCTCCGTAACCATTTTATACAACAATGAGAACATGGATTTTCTTGAATTACAGCGCCAACTACCAAGAATCGGAACAAATCTTTAAGACAAAATGTACGTAGTTCTTTTATGTAGAATCTGATTCTGCAATAAAACAAATGTGGGTTCCCATTTGAAATTTTAAAGTTGCCTCCCACCCCCGGGGGCTGGGGTGAGGGCTAATTTTAGCACCAGCACATGTCTCCCTCGAAAATAATCAACATTGGTTTCTACAAATTTTTTCGTGTGTACCTCATTTTTCGAGTTATTATGGTTTGTCAACTTAAAATTTACACTCTGTATAATGTCCAGATTCGTCTGTCTCCCCCAGGATGCAACAAAATATAATAATAAGAATATAAGTTTCGTAAGAAGTGCATTCGAGTTATATTTTTTCCCAGGACTGAAAACATAAACGTGCGGTTGTTTTAAAGTACGTGCGCACAACACAGCACACACAACTCTAGCGGAAGTGGCGAAGGTGAGGACTGTTTTCGATACATAAAATGGCGGGATGTGTCCTCCAGGTGGGCGACACCAATTGTGAAGGATGACCACAAGCCTGAACACAAGGCATGTTGTCAGATAATGTTCTGCGTGATGACGGCATGAGTGCGACTATCTTTTCATCGACGCTGACAATGTATAAGACGTGGATGCGATTTTCGAGTGGTGAACCAGACTACTTAAGAAACGTTTGCAATGACCATGGAATGATGACGTCAACAGAGATTATACAGAGAAGCTACACAAGTTTCACAGTTTTCGTGTGATTAATTTGTAAGTGAGGACTTTTTTAATCTAAGGCGTTATAACTTGAAGCCATTTTGTACACTGGAACGAAAAAACATTAATTCAGAATCAGAAATATGAATGTTATATGCAAAAAATATACAGTTAAAAAAAGAATAAAAATTTCGGTGTCAGTAGAATTACAAAATGGAAATATTTCTAAATTCATGCTTAATTTTTTTGTTTTTTACTGTCCTGAAAACATATGTAAGGCTGGCATTTTTCTCAAAGCGGCTAGAAAACTATCTTTGTAATTCTTCTAACACCACAATGAATTCTTCAAAATTCGCGTTTTGCTTAACGCCAACAAGTTCAGTGATATGGACGGTGTTTTTGTCAGAATTTTTGACGTCCTCAGTGCGATTTTCTTTTTAGATCTGTCTGCATCAAACCAGAAACAAGATGTTTCTCAGCTTGCAACGCGTGAACAGTGTGCAGTCAATAACACTTAAAATGTGAGATGTGTGAACCATTCTCTATTTTTGTCCCAGCTTACATACATTCCTTAAGAAATTCAACATGGCCCTTAAAATGCATCCCTTAAGAGTTAAAAGCACTTGTTCATCTTCGGTACTGCGAAAATATCTTCTTTTCGGTCGCTTTGGTTTCCATGTTTTGGAAGGAGGTGTTTTTTTTTGGGGGGGGGGGGGGTCATCAGTCTTCTGATTAGTTTGATGTGGCCCTCCACGAATTCCTCTCCTGTGCCAAACTCTTCGTCTCAGAGTAGCACTTGCAACCAAGTACCATGGAAGTCATTCCCTCGTGTCTTAACAAATGTCCTATCATCCTGTCCTTTCTCCTTATCAGTGTTTTCCACATATTCCTTTCCTCTCCAATTCTGCGCAGAAAGTCCTCATTCCTTACCTTATCAGTCCACCTAATTTTCAATATTCGACTGTATCACTACATCTCAGATGCTTCGATTCACTTCTGTTCCGGTTTTCCGACAGTCCATGTTTCACTACCGTACAATACAGTATTGCAGACGTACTTTCTCAGAAATTTCTTCCTCAAGTTAAGACCTGTGTTTGATATTAGTAGACTTCTCTTGGCCAGGAATGCCCTTTTTACCATTGCTAGTCTGCTTTTGATGTTCTCAAAAAATGGTTCAAATGGCTCTGAGCACTATGGGACTCAACATCTTAGGTCATAAGTCCCCTAGAATTTAGAACTACTTAAACCTAACTAACCTAAGGACATCACATACACCCATGCCCGAGGCAGGATTCGAACCTGCGACCGTAGCAGTCCCGCGGTTCCGGACTGCAGCGCCAGAACCGCTAGACCACCGCGGTCGGCTTTTGATGTTCTCCTTGCTCTGTCCGTCATTAGTTATTTTACTGCCTAGGTAGCTGAATTCCTTAACTTCATCTACTTCGTGACCATCAATCCTGATGTTAAGTTTCTCGCTGTTTTCACTTCTGCTACTTCTCATTACTTTCGACTTTCTTCGATTTACTCTCAGTCCATATTCTCTACTCATTGGAGTGTTCATTCCGTTCAGAAGATCATGTTATTCTTCTTCATCTTTCACTAAGGATAGCAATGCCATCAGCGAATCTTACACGATTTTACATTGCTGAATGCTTTTTCCAGGTCGAAGGAGGTAATGTAGACCAAAACAAGAACAAAATGTCGAGTAAACATGGGCTCCGAAATGCAAACCTTAGGAGCTATGAACACTTGTTTGGTACAAGAGATGTTGTTCACAGCAGCGAATACCTTAAGGTGTGCATTTTAGAAACCATGTTTACTAGCAGAGTTGCGGTGTACCAAACCTAGAGTTCAGTAGTTTTCGTACACTACGTAAATGCCTGTAGTATAGGTAGAATTGATAGGAACAGGAAGATAAAATAAATGTGTAAGAGAGAAAATGAAAGCCCACAACTTCCGTTTTTTTGTTTATTTGTTTGTTCGGTGGTTTTTTTGGACATAATTAGAACCGCACGTCATTCAGTGTTGGTTGGTTGGTTTTGGGGAGAGGACCAAACAGCGAGGTCATCGGTCCCATCGGAATAGGGAAGAAGGGGAAGTAATTCGGCAGTGCCCTCGCAAAGGAACCATCCCAGCATTTGCCTGAAGCGATTTAGGGAGCTCACGGGAAACCTAAATCAGCATGGCCGGATGCGGGAGCTGTCGTCCTCCCGAATGCGGGTCCAGAGCGCTAACCACTCAGTGTTAGTACAGTGTATATTTTATATCCTTACAGAATACAAATTGCATTTTATAAGCAATAAAAATTATTTTATATTTTAATTTCTGCTCTTTTATGTAACCAAATCAATTACATTTGATGCAAGTACAGTTTACGCTCACAAACATAAAAATATCTCTATAATTATTGTTGTTATTTTGTACTCAATAGAACGTTCTTCTTCATGATCGAAGACAAGAGTTTCCTATTATACTGATAAATGCGAAAGCTTTGAATTAAGAGATACGCGTTTTATGTAAGTTCTTCATAGTACAGAAGCGATGTTTGATATATTTTTGTTTTGTGTTTTTTTGCTTGTTTGTTGAGAAGATTGCATTTTCCAGCGGTATATAATAAATCTGTATGGTTTATTTATTATTACTACAACATCCCTCTGTTTCACGTTACAAGTCAGCAATTTTCGAATAAAATCTTTTTTAAAAGTTGACTGAGTTTCACTACAACATCCCTCTGTTTCACGTTACGAGTCAGCAATTTTCGAATAAAATATTTTTTAAAAGTTGACTGAGTTTCACTGCAAATGCAGTAACAGGCAGGGTGATAACTGCGTAGAATAAAACTGTTGTCTATGTTATCTGTCCCTTTATATATTACCCTCACTCATTTTTAGATGGTTCATCGCTAGTTTTAGGAGAGTGAAAAATGTTCACATGTGTGTGAAATCCTATGGGACTTAACTGCTAAGGTCATCAGTCCCTAAGCTTACACACTACGTAACCTAAATTATCCTAAGGACAAACACACACACCCATGCCCGAGGGAGGACTCGAACCTCCGCCGCAACCAGCCGCACAGTCCACGACTACAGCGCCTTAGACCGCTCGTCTTTAAGAGAGTCCAGTGAGACACTGATCGCATATGTAAAGAAAGCGATCGTTATGTGGTAGCCTCTGATAGGTATGCAACACACCCAACATGCAGGTAATGCGGATATTGCCTTAACTGATCAAAGCTGCTAGGAAAACTATCGTAGTCTATGCTTAGTTATGGTCATCTACGGTAGCCTGCAGTAGTTTTACAACTCTGTTTACAAGACCTTGTTGTTGTTCCGGTGTAAAGAACCTATCCTCAGCGTCTGCACAGGGAATCTAGTTACATCCTGTACTTCCCCTCTCTATGCACCGCCCGTGCAGAGATGGAGCAGCAGTCGGCCGCTTTGCATTGCAATTCCGGCTGTCGGGGTAGGCAGGCTGTCGGGTCGGCGACCGTCCACCCCTCTGGCGGCGGAGGGGAGAGACAATCCCGTGTCGGTGTGTCCGGCGCGCGTCTCCCGGGCGGGCCGCCAGCTTGATTGAGCCCCGCTCGGCTCGGACGGTACGACACGCGCGACTATCTGCGGGCCATTGGGGAAATTAGCAGCGCGGCGGCCGGCGATCGCATAATGGACATCCGCCGCCGGCCCGGGGACCCGCAGATTGAGTTACAAAGGCCAATTGCGTGCGTCCGCCCTGCCGAGGCGCGACGCGGCTCGAGGTGCGCATGCGTAGGGCCCCACCTGAGTGCGACTGCGAGTCCGCGTCAGAGTGATGGGCCTCACAACTAGAGGTGGGTAGTTCGCGAACGAACGGGTGCAAAGGAACGGTTCACCAAGATGAACGAAAGGACCGAGGAACGAATTCCAAGGAACGATCGGTTCATAGTTCACTTCGGTCGCGGCGGTCTACCTATAGCTCCCGGGAACGAGGAGCGATCGGTTCATAGTTCACTAGTTTACTTCGGTCGCGGTGGTCACTTCGGCAGTTCTCGTTCCAGCCTCGGTCGCGTGCTCGTCTCAGTCTCGGTCTCCCTCGGCCGCACTCGTCATTCTTCGCATGACCACCTGTCTCAGTTCCACTGCCGACTGCTCCTAGTTAGTTCAGTATCCAGTTGTTCGTTTCGTTCACTGCACTCGCCTATTTTACATGTGTTCCAAACTGTTCTTGCACTTGGTTCTGGCTATTCAGCGTCCACGACCGGTAAACAAAAAGTATTTTGTAGTTACGTAAATTACATAAAAATCACGTTGTATGTAATAGGTACGTCTTTTCAGGTAACAAAAGGGCATATCAGATCACTTCATTATATCGATGAACAGCAGAAGACATACTTATGACAAGGCAATATTTTTTTTGTTATTCATATATTTTTTGGTTTCATTGACTTGATTTAGCAGCTAACTTTCAATAATTTGCATAATTTTTAGTGTAACAAATTCATATAAAACGATTTTCGTTTTTCTTTCATATACAAAACATCACATTTAGGAAGGCGCTAATTATTTTTAAGTTTGGTTGTTTCCAATTTGCACTACCTGCTAATTTGGTTCCTTTGAAAAAAAAAAAAAGTGGGTTGTGGATCGTTTTGGCTCAGTAGGAAAAGCGGTGCCTCTCCATTTGAAAAGACATAGATTGCCATAAAATCGTATTCACTTATCTCAAAAACATTTGTTCAGAAGGAGCTTTCAAACCAAAAACTTTACTACTGCGAACTTAATTATTATTATTATTATTATTATTATTATTATTATGTGCGATTGGACCCATACGGATCACGCAAAACTTTTCCGATTCAATTTTTTAGTTCTCCAAACTTCTCTCATTCTTTCCCCATGAATTCTCTTTCTTTCCTCTGTCCATTTTGTCCCCTGTCTCTTGCAAACTTCATACTCGGGTTGTACTTTCCAACTATTGATTTTTTGCCTGTATACATTTCTGTTTATAACTTCTGAAGAATTTATTTGTGCATTTGCTAGATCTGTTTTGGTTTCTTGTATTTTCAATTTTTCAATGTATATTAAAATTTTGTGGGAGAGTCTGGGTGTTGGGAGTCTGTGGATATGACCGTAAAATTTTAGTCTTCTTTTCCGGATGTCTGCGGCGAGGTTAGATAATTTTTCTGTAGTTTTCCGAGACTGTAACCTGTATCCATCTTCCGTTCTTTTTGGGCCAAGAATCTTTCTGATAATTTTGCGTTCCTCTTTCAGGATGCCTTCCAGGTCGCCTTTTCTATGGAGTGTGAGTGTTTCGCTGGCATATAGTGCTTCGGGCTTGATTACTGTATTGTAGTGTCGTATTTTTGAGTGAATGGAGAGACACTTTTTATTGTAGATGTTGTGGGTTTTCCAGTATGCTCTTTTCAGTTTTTGCAGTAGAACTTTTTGTGCAGTTTTCTCTCCCCCTGTGGGTTCTAGGACCTCGCCTAAGTATTTAAAGAATGGAACTCTCTCAATTTGTCCATATTTTGTAGTCAGTTTTTGAGTTTCAAATTTTGAGCAGATGAATTTAGTTTTTTGGAAGGAAATTTGTAGCCCAACTTTTTCGGCGCATTCTTTGAGAATGTCTATCTGTTTAATTGCTGTGGTCTCGTTTTCTGCTAGAATTAATTATTATTATTATTGCTGCATTAACTTTAATAATGCAACATAAAAACCTAATTTTTACTAAGCGTGTGACGCAAGTATGAGAAAACCACATTTTAATTTTATGCTTCCATAAAGTCTCTACTTCGGCTACGAACTCAGAGACAACGTGACGTACATTATGAAACGTCCACTTACAAAAATTATACATGACTGTGCTTAAAATGACACACAATATTTTTTTAGCGCAACGCAATCTGACTTTCAGAAATCCCTACAAAAGAATGGCCCTGACTAACATTAACCTATACCTTCCACAAATCACTTACCTCACAAAAATCTTCGTTACTCGAACTACTGCAATACAGCGAGCGCCACTACTGCCAGCTAAATAAAAGATTCCAATTACGGAAGGCACTAACTACTGATAGGCATAGTTAGCAAATGAAAGATTTTAATAGAGAACAAACAATGTATTTACCTGAATAGTGTTGAAAAATCATAATATACATAGCAGTTCATGACATCCAGTCTTACAAATTTCAAAACTCCGCCATTTCTCTCCCCACATCCACCACTGCTGGCGGCTCACCTCCAACTGCGCAACGCTACGTGCTGTTAACATCCAGCTGCCCAACACTACAATGGCAGACAACAATGCAAACTAGCCACAGACTGCACACAGCACAGCCAGTGATTTTCATACAGGGCGCAACGTGGCGTTACCAATAAGAAAACCTAAACAGCCCACTTACATAGCCCCCATGCTACCCACAAAAAATTTTCCAAATTGTTTTGAGCAGTGGCCAATACAGATTCGATTTTTTTTTATAATTACAATAACAAAGAAATCAAATGCACACGCTTATTGATAAAATGATGGTAGAGATTGTGGTATCGGTGGGCCACCAGAGGTGCAGACCCACTGCAGTCCTTGTAGAAATAATGGTACTGGTGAGTCAACAAAGGTGTAGACCCACTGTAGTCCTTGTAGAGATGGCCAGCAGCCATCTGCTGTGACTGTGCAGGTGCACAATCACCATTTAATAGTCTTGCAGATAATGTAGCAAGTCCATAACCACCACTTGTGCACTCACAAAGTTTTTGGAATTGTCCTTAGAACCAGCAATGCTGTTATCCAGTCCCTTGCTGAATTATTAACACATGGGACAGTCCCTACTTCTCACAAATTGTCCATATACTATGACCAACCGAAACGTGTCCAGTGAAATGTAACTTACAAGTTACTTAATTTGATGAACTGGTGTCAATTACAATTTTACAACATAAGAATACAATAAGATAGGTACAAAATAGATAATTAAAAACATAATAATACAGATAACATTTGTAGTAATACAGGCGTTACAAAACAATCGAACTAACATATACATCAGTGTTACAGGAATTATGACATGAGTACATACATAAAAGATCAGAATAACTTTCGAAACATCAACTTCACACATGAGCATTAAAACTGAACAGAATAAATAATGTCTAAGCATATTTACAAGGTAAATAACATATTATCAGAAAAATTCGACAACATAAATCTAATTAGCTAGACACATACAGACAGGAAAAACACAAATACACAAGGGTACACAAACACTTTTTTTTGCCAAACCGTTTTCTTATAGCTTCTCAATGCATTTCTTTCCATTCATCACAACTCGTTCTCTTATATAGCTTACCCCATCTTAAGCTAACTTAAATCTACTGAGCTTTGATGCTAAACTAAGGGACAAGATTATGCAGCAGCACAAAACAATTAATACAAACAGCAAAGGAAAAAAATGGAAATTGTCAAAGCAAGCAGCATAAATTAGCAAAGCAAATGCAATATTACAACTAATAGAAAGCAATGCGCAGCAAACAAGAAAAATAAATCCATAGTAAAACTGGCTTAACAGAGTAATACAAAGTCAAATTCAGTAACATTATGCGTGGCAAACAACAACAGCAAATGCAATAACTTATATCTAAACATGACAGAGCTCAAGCAGAAAAAATATTACAGTAAAAATGGCCATCTTTAATACCTATGTCACATCTTAATACTAAAGTGATGCATCACGAGAACTTACTCTAGCAGACAAGTTACCAAATCGAAAAAAAATTAATTATACAGATCCTGTGAAGGGAAATGATTATTTGTGCTCTCTTTTCTAAGAATGTACATCATAAACGTATTCTTTACTGCGTCTGTAGACAGAAAATAGTGATATTAGTACATCTATTAAATTTTATTTTAACCAATGCTGCAGTGCAGCTAGAAACTAGATATTAAGCAAAATGAGCAATCTCTCAACTAGAAAGACAATAGATGTAAAATGTTTCTCATCATTTCATTAGGCATTTTAGTAAATATCATAAATTAAGAGCTCCACAGTGTAATCATATGTTTTCAAGTTCGAGCATGTCGTATTTGCGATGCTTTCTACAAAGAAATGTCAATAGCGAGGATAATGGCCTCCTTTTTTTTCCACCTAATGGCTTTTTCTCCAGGAGACTCGCACAGCTGGTCACCCATAACGCATTACGTCAAGGTCATTTAGCTTTCTTGCGGAAATATTTATGACACCAGTTTGCACTACAGTGACAGTCTCACATAAAAACATTTCACAGGTTGAGAATTTGCGTTACAAATGTGTAGAAACAAAATCCTATTGATATAACAGTGTCCAACAAATTTTCGTCGGCATTGTAATACATTCACGCATTTACATACATTTCATAACTCTTAAAGTACGATTCTCGGTTTCCAACAACCTTTTTCACAAACCAGAGTCCCTAACCACTACTCATTACTCCTTACCTTATTACACATATACATATTCATCGACACTTCTTCAATATTTCATCATAACAGATACGTAGCATAATCAAATAACTCATATAGCATCAGCTTATTAATCATAAACATACCTCAGCAGCATAATACACATCGTAGTCATAATAATATCATAACACGTCAGTCAGATCTCAAAAACGTCGTAGCTTTCTGCAATAATTTCAAAACCTAAAGAAAATTCTCTGCTCATTTCAATAGTGTCATCTACCTCAAACATACTTTAAACATCATGATCTCATACCAAATACATCATTCAAAGCTCTCATAGTATCACAATGGTTCCAAAAAAAATATGAACATTTCACAAAGTACAAACAAAATACACTCCTGGAAATGGAAAAAAGAACACATTGACACCGGTGTGTCAGACCCACCACACTTGCTCCGGACACTGCGAGAGGGCTGTACAAGCAATGATCACACGCATGGCACAGCGGACACTCCAGGAACCGCGGTGTTGGCCGTCGAATGGCGCTAGCTGCGCAGCATTTGTGCACCGCCGCCGTCAGTGTCAGCCAGTTTGCCGTGGCATACGGAGCTCCATCACAGTCTTTAACACTGGTAGCATGCCACGACAGCGTGGATGTGAACCGTATGTGCAGTTGACGGACTTTGAGCGAGGGCGTATAGTGGGCATGCGGGAGGCCGGGTGGACGTACCACCGAATTGCTCAATACGTGGGGCGTGAGGTCTCCACAGTACATCGATGTTGTCACCAGTGGTCGGCGGAAGGTGCACGTGCCCGTCGACCTGGGACCGGACCGCAGCGACGCACGGATGCACGCCAAGACAGTAGGATCCTACGCAGTGCCGTAGGGGACCGCACCGCCACTTCCCAGCAAATTAGGCACACTGTTGCTCCTGGGGTATCGGCGAGGACCATTCGCAACTGTCTCCATGAAGCTGGGCTACGGTCCCGCACACCGTTAGGCCGTCTTCCGCTCACGCCCCAACATCGTGCAGCCCGCCTCCAGTGGTGTCGCGACAGGTGTGAATGGAGGGACGAATGGAGACGTGTCGTCTTCAGCGATGAGAGTCGCTTCTGCCTTGGTGCCAATGATGGTCGTATGCGTGTTTGGCGCCGTGCAGGTGAGCGCCACAATCAGGACTGCATACGACCGAGGCACACAGGGCCAACACCCGGCATCATGGTGTGGGGAGCGATCTCCTACACTGGCCGTACACCACTGGTGATCGTCGAGGGGACACTGAATAGTGCACGGTACATCCAAACCGTCATCGAACCCATCGTTCTACCATTCCTAGACCGGCAAGGGAACTTGCTGTTCCAACAGGACAATGCACGTCCGCATGTATCCCGTGCCACCCAACGTGCTCTAGAAGGTGTAAGTCAACTACCCTGGCCAGCAAGATCTCCGGATCTGTCCCCCATTGAGCATGTTTGGGACTGGATGAAGCGTCGTCTCACGCGGTCTGCACGTCCAGCACGAACGCTGGTCCAACTGAGGCGCCAGGTGGAAATGGCATGGCAAGCCGTTCCACAGGACTACATCCAGCATCTCTACGATCGTCTCCATGGGAGAATAGCAGCCTGCATTGCTGCGAAAGGTGGATATACACTGTACTAGTGCCGACATTGTGAATGCTCTGTTGCCTGTGTCTATGTGCCTGTGGTTCTGTCAGTGTGATCATGTGATGTATCTGACCCCAGGAATGTGTCAATAAAGTTTCCCCTTCCTGGGACAATGAATTCACGGTGTTCTTATTTCAATTTCCAGGAGTGTACAATTTCATAAGTGTGAAGTTATCCATCTGTGTAATTACGTAAACATCTGTCACTGATGTAGTAAAATAAATATTTGTCTCTCTCAGTTAAATGATCAGATAGCTGTGTAATTCTGTTAGAGAAATATGGTACCGATGTGTAAAGTTGTGTAAGCAAATACCATATTAGCTAGGGCTCCTTGTGCTTGCCACACACATGGTACACAAAGTAAGCGTGTACCCCCCTGAGGATTAATGTAATTATACCCTCAGGTGTTACAGATTACAGCAATGGAATGAAAAGTATCACGGAAAACCTTTGTATCATTGTACTTCAAATATGTTTAAAAATAAATGTTTTAAGTACAAAATTAATCACTCCAATACGTGTACTGTAGCGATAAACTGTGCGTCTTATTGTAAGATAATCTCTGTGGAAGTCTCGTAGTTACCGTCCTCCGAAAGCTAAGTTCTGCAGAAGCCAATGTACCTACCTCATGATAAACAAAAGTGAAATGCTTTGCGTATAGATATCTTAGTTATTACGCTTACTGCCGTGATGAAGAAAGTACTGTGCTGTAATGTATTGTTGTGCTACAGAAAAGTCTGTCTCATTGTAGCTATACCACAAAAGTTACTACTAAAACATGTTTTACTTTCCAGAATAATACAGAAAAACTGTGCAGATATAAAACAGAAACACTGCAAAAGCAACATTGTAAATTGTCACTCATTAGTAGCGTCATGATCAAATCATGTAGCTGTCACATAAACTAACCACTGTGTCATCTGGTATCTCACAGAAAGTACTTTAAATCCAGAATGTAGTTTCAAGTAAACCAAAATGTTGCAAAAATCTCATTAGCAGTATATGTTCTAAGTATGTGTGCCTTATAGTCGTTACGCAATTGTGCAACTAACAAGCAAGAATGTACACACACTATAACACTGTGTCGTCTGTTCACAATAACAATGCATTCGTAATTTCTGTTTAAATAAGTTCTCTTGGTTCTTGACTGGATATTTAACTTCAAACATTGTTGCATGTTAACAGTTTCTAAATCTGACAATGCATACTGAAATGTGAAGTGAAAAGTTTTATGGCAAAGACAAAGTTAAAAAGGAGATTATCTTTCAATAAACGGTTTTACATGTGCAATGTGGTGTAAACGTTCACTCTTCCTAGTACACAGAGTTTCTACTTCAACAGAATTATCATGTGATATATATGGTACATCGGTAAAGAATGCT
This sequence comes from Schistocerca cancellata, assembly GCF_023864275.1. Classification (NCBI taxonomy): domain Eukaryota; kingdom Metazoa; phylum Arthropoda; class Insecta; order Orthoptera; family Acrididae; genus Schistocerca; species Schistocerca cancellata. The sequence continues at coordinate 597,487,953 of NC_064630.1, read as the reverse complement.
CAAATTTTTCTCAAGGTTAGCGTCTATGTTATTTTTCGCTGAGCCAGCTGGCGCACGTGGCTGCCTGCTGTGCGAGTCTTTGTCTGTCTCTTCTATAAATTCACCTTGACGAGAAGGCCCTGCCCTGTTTGAAGCTCGCCAGTTCTGATGGAATTCAGGTCTGTCGTTTTGTCGGTAGTTTACATCGTTTCTTGTTTGTCGATGATGTGGTGGAGAAATTCTCCCAGAATCGTAACTGCGTGGTGGACCGTTGCGTCTGAAGTGATTCTGTCTCGCTTGATAATAATTGTTTTGGTTCCCATATTGTCAGTTTCTATTGTTATCTCAGTCCTGTTCATTACTATGGAAATGCGATCTTCCTCTGTAACTATTACTCTGCCAGTGGTTGTCATATGGGTGGTGTCTGTTTTGGTCACAATTTGCATTGTAAGAAAAGCCTTGTCACGTCCACTTATTATTTCTTTCATCGCGGAAATGTGACGGATGTGACCTGTAACTGTTGTGTTCCTGTTTTCGCGTTCCGCGATTGTCAGTGTCAATTTCTAATTCTTGTAAGAGTCCCTGAAAAGCTTCAATGTCGTCTTTGCAACGTCCTGCCAAAATAATATGTTGTAAATGTTCAGGCAATTTGATTAAGCAAATGCGTATGAGTTCTGAGGGGCTGTATGGGTTTGAAAGATACTGATTCTTATGCAACATGTCTTCAAAATATTTCATAAGACTGGAAAATTCAGATTGTTCGAAACGTTTCATCATCATGATGCTATGTTTTATTCGGTCTTGTGCAGCTTGAGACCAATATGCTGAGAGGAAGGCATGATAAAATTCTCCTTCAATGTGACAATCGTGAATGACCGATCGCATTCTTACAGCTGGTTCATTCTCCAAGTAGCCACACATAAATTCTAACCTGTGCTCCAGTGACCAGTTGGGAGGAAAACAATGAGATAATTGATGAAGCCATGCTTGTGGATGAATGTCGTTGCCGGAATTCTTAAATGTTTTGAATTTACGTGTAGTAATAAACAGCTTATAGTCAAATTCATCATGTCGGCGAGTCGCATGTCGGTCATTGTTATGTCGTTTCGGCGGTTCCATTTCAAAATTCGGTGCACCTTGCCAATTTCTTTCATAATTTCCGAAATGTCCTGTGTTATTATTTTGTGGTTGTTCCGTATTTCGGTGTCCCTCTTCCCGTACTGGAGCGCGAGTGTCCTCTGAAATATGTAATTCTTGTATTACTTGTGTCAACTGATCTTGTATTTCCCGGATTTCTCTTTTGTACTGTCTATTGATTTGATTTTGATTTTGTTTGAGTTTTCTAATTTGTTCATTCTCTTCAGTGTCAATGAAGGCTACAGGTCTTGTGTCATTCAGATCATCATCTACCTTTGTAGATAAGTTAGTGAACTGATCTCAATGTTCGGCTACTTTATCCGATAGTGAAATTATTTCCTCTGTGTGTTTTTCTGAACCAAGTTTCAGAGTGTCCATTTGTGTTGAAATCGTATGTACTGTGTCCTTTAAGTTTTCCTGAGTTTTTGCAAGTTGCATAACAATCGGTAGATGCAACTGAGCCAATTTAAGCTTGCAAGGTGTCGTGATTTTCATGAACAATAGTTTGCAGTTCTTTTATGGCTGCTTCGTGATTCTGTAATCCATTATCATGACGCGAAAAAATAGGTTGGAAATGCTCACAAATTTGTGTTTTTACGTCATTACAGACTTTTTGACATTTCGATTCCATGTTATGTAACTCAGTAGTTAAATCTTCACGTGTTTGTTCAAGCGTGGCATCTAACTTTTGAAGATTTTGTTCCATTGTGTCTAACTTTTTTAAGATTTTGCTCCATTGTGTCTAACTGTTGCTGTGTTTGTCTCTGATTTTGTTCCATTTGTTGCATTAATTGCAATAATAATGTATTTGTGTCTGGAATCTGTTCCTCTATGCTTTTCGGCAGTGAATTTGCACCGGCAACATTCACATTTTGACAAGCGGAAAATGTGTCTTGATTCATTTGAGAAAACGGTGAGAACCCAAAACCTGAGTCTACAGTATTTGCAATATTGTGTTCTATCATTCCCGATTCCTGAGGCGAGCTGTTGCCGACCGATCGATCGATAATGCTTCCATGTTCACTACCTGTTTCACTGTCTACACCATTATTTGACGCCCGCTCCATTTCCCTATGCACAGTTACCAAATTACTACTTTGAATGTCTGTTAATTGATTACACAGTGGTACTGGTAAGCTATGCTCGTCGTCACTATTATTTCTCAGTTTACTTTGGAGACTAATGTTACGTTTTTTCACACGCCATTATTGACACAATATTTCACACGATAACAGAGAAAAGCACAATTTGAAGAGCAAAATAAGAAAACACATTAACATACCACTGAAAATAATATCTAGTTAATTACAAGCGCAGCTGCGAAATACTTGGTGAAAATTTACATGCGTGCCACACCTGTTTTACTGTACAACAATTAAAGACTGCAACTACAAAGGAGATTCTCTCTACAATTACGCGCGCTAGCAATAAACAAAATCTACACTAATTACACAAACTACAAGAAAAAATCAGAAGATTCCAGTGAGGTATCCTCGGCTAAGGGTCGACATATGAAACGTCCCCTTAGAAAAATTATACATGACTGTGCTTAAACTGACACACAATATATTTTAGCGCAACGCAATCTGACTTTCAAAAATCCCTACAATGGAATGGCCCTGACTAACATTAACCTATACCTTTCACAAATCACTTACCTCACAAAAATATTCGTTACTCAAGCTACTGCAATACAGCGAGCGCCACTACTGCCAGCTAAATAAAAGATTCCAACTACGGAAGGCACTAACTACTGATAGGCATAGTTAGCAAATGAAAGATTTTAATAGAGAACAAACAATGTATTTACCTGAATAGTGTTGAAAAATCATAATATACATAGCAGTTCATGACATCCAGTCTTACAAATTTCAAAACTCCGCCATTTCTCTCCCCACATCCACCACTGCTGGCGGCTCACCTCCAACTGCGCAACGCTACGTGCTGTTAACATCCAGCTGCCCAACACTACAATGGCAGACAACAATGCAAACTAGCCACAGACTGCACACAGCACAGCCAGTGATTTTCATACAGGGCGCAACGTGGCGTTACCAATAAGAAAACCTAAACAGCCCACTTACATAGCCCCCATGCTCCCCACAAAAAATTTTACAAATTGTTTTGGGCAGCGTCCAATACAGATTCGAAACTTTTTTTTATAATTACAATAACAAAGAAATCAAATGCACACGCTTATTGATACAATGGTGGTCGAAAGCTAAAATTTTCTCACAGTCCATAAAGACAGTCCTGCTCATTTATCACAGTAAAATTGCAGTGTTCTTTTTTTTTTTCAAAGTCTGAGTAGTAAAAGAGAATGCACATGGAAGTAGTGGATTTCCATGCAGTCTTGAAGTAGTGTTGTCCTTCCAAAGGAAAGACAGTGCTGACTCTTGACATGCAGACAGGTCATGGGCCACAACAGAGCAAACCCACAGCAGAGTCAGTCGAAGTTTTGAAGAATATTGGTAGGTAGGTCATCACAGAGCAGACCCACTGTAGTCCTGGTAGAGATTATGTTATTGGTGGGCCACTAGAGGTGCAGACCCACTGTAGTCCTGGTAGAGATTGTGGTATCGGTGGGCCACCAGAGGTGCAGACCCACTGCAGTCCTTGTAGAAATAATGGTACTGGTGAGTCAACAAAGGTGTAGACCCACTGTAGTCCTTGTAGAGATGGCCAGCAGCCATCTGCTGTGACTGTGCAGGTGCACAATCACCATTTAATAGTCTTGCAGATAATGTAGCAAGTCCATAACCACCACTTGTGCACTCACAAAGTTTTTGGAATTGTCCTTAGAACCAGCAATGCTGTTATCCAGTCCCTTGCTGAATTATTAACACATGGGACAGTCCCTACTTCTCACAAATTGTCCATATACTATGACCAACCGAAATGTGTGCAGTGAAATGTAACTTACAAGTTACTTAATTTGATGAACTGGTGTCAATTACAATTTTACAACATAAGAATACAATAAGAAAGGTACAAAATAGATAATTAAAAACATAATAATATAGATAACATTTGTAGTAATACAGGCATTACAAAACAATCGAACTAACATATACATCAGTGTTACAGGAATTATGACATGAGTACATACATAAAAGATCAGAATAACTTTCGAAACATCAACTTCACACATGAGCATTAAAACTGAACAGAATAAATAATGTCTAAGCATATTTACAAGGCAAATAACATATTATCAGAAAAATTCGACAACATAAATCTAATTAGCTAGACACATACAGACAGGAAAAACACAAATACACAAGGGTACACAAACACATAGAGGGATAAACAAAAGGAAAGGACAGGGTTTGTTTTACTGCAGTATTTTGCATGAAGATCTCCCTTCGTTCATCATTATTCTCAAAAAGTCCTATCTAAGCCTGCTTTCTGTATTCTGTTCACATCCTCTTTCAAAAATAGTTTTTCTCCACTGTACACTACTTTTTTTTGCCAAACCGTTTTCTTATAGCTTCTCAATGCATTTCTTTCCATTCATCACAACTCGTTCTCTTATATAGCCTACCCCATCTTAAGCTAACTTAAATCTACTGAGCTTTGATGCTAAACTAAGGGACAAGGTTATGCAGCAGCACAAAACAATTAATACAAACAGCAAAGGAAAAAAATGGAAATTGTCAAAGCAAGCAGCATAAATTAGCAAAGCAAATGCAATATTACAACTAATAGAAAGCAATGCACAGCAAACAAGAAAAATAAATCCATAGTAAAACTGGCTTAACAGAGTAATACAAAGTCAAATTCAGTAACATTATGCGTGGCAAACAACAACAGCAAATGCAATAACTTATATCTAAACATGACAAAGCTCAAGCAGAAAAAATATTACAGTAAAAATGGCCATCTTTAATACCTATGTCACATCTTAATACTAAAGTGATGCATCACGAGAACTTACTCTAGCAGACAAGTTACCAAATCGATAAAAATAAATTAATTATACAGATCCTGTGAAGGGAAATGATTATTTGTGCTCTCTTTTCTAAGAAAGTACATCGTAAACGTATTCTTTACTGCGTCTGTAGACAGAAAATAGTGATATTAGTACATCTATTAAATTTTATTTTAACCAATGCTGCAGTGCAGCTAGAAACTAGATATTAAGCAAAATGAGCAATCTCTCAACTAGAAAGACAATAGATGTAAAATGTTTCTCATCATTTCATTAGGCATTTTAGTAAATATCATAAATTAAGAGCTCCACAGTGTAATCATATGTTTTCAAGTTCGAGCATGTCGTATTTGCGGTGCTTTCTACAAAGAAATGTCAATAGCGAGGATAATGGCCTCCTTTTTTTTCCACCTAATGGCTTTTTCTCCAGGAGACTCGCACAGCTGGTCACCCATAACGCATTACGTCAAGGTCATTTAGCTTTCTTGCGGAAATATTTATGACACCAGTTTGCACTACAGTGACAGTCTCACATAAAAACATTTCACAGGTTGAGAATTTGCGTTACAAATGTGTAGAAACAAAATCCTATTGATATAACAGTGTCCAAAAAATTTTCGTCGGCATTGTAATACATTCACGCATTTACATACATTTCATAACTCTTAAAGTACGATTCTCGGTTTCCACAACCTTTTTCACAAACCAGAGTCCCTAACCACTACTCATTACTCCTTACCTTATTACACATATACATATTCGTCGAGACTTCTTCAATATTTCATCGTAACAGATACATAGCATAATCAAATAACTCATATAGCATCAGCTTATAAATCATAAACATACCTCAGCAGCATAATACACATCGTAGTCGTAATAATATCATAACACGTCAGTCAGATCTCAAAAACGTCGTAGCTTTCTGCAATAATTTCAAAACCTAAAGAAAATTCTCTGCTCATTTCAATAGTGTCATCTACCTCAAACATACTTTAAAAATCATGATCTCATACCAAATACATCATTCAAAGCTCTCATAGTATCACAATGGTTCCGAAAAAAATATGAACATTTCACAAAGTACAGACAAAATTCCATTTCATAAGTGTGAAGTTATCCATCTGTGTAATTACGTAAACATCTGTCACTGATGTAGTAAAATAAATATTTGTCTCTCTCAGTTAAATGATCAGATAGCTGTGTAATTCTGTTAGAGAAATATGGTACCGATGTGTAAAGTTGTGTAAGCAAATACCATATTAGCTAGGGCTCCTTGTGCTTGCCACACACACGGTACACAAAGTAAGCGTGTACCCCCCTGAGGATTAATGTAATTATACCCTCAGGTGTTACAGATTACAGCAATGGAATGAAATGTATCACGGAAAACCTTTGTATCATTGTACTTCAAATATCTTTAAAAATAAATGTTTTAAGTACAAAATTAATCACTCCAATACGTGTACTGTAGTGATAAACTGTGCGTCTTATTGTAAGATAATCTCTGTGGAAGTCTCGTAGTTACCGTCCTCTGAAAGCTAAGTTCTGCAGAAGCCAATGTACCTACCTCATGATAAACAAAAGTGAAATGCTTTGCGTATAGATATCTTAGTTATTACGCTTACTGCCGTGATGAAGAAAGTACTGTGCTGTAATGTATTGTTGTGCTACAGAAAAGTCTGTCTCATTGTAGCTATACCACAAAAGTTACTACTAAAACATGTTTTACTTTCCAGAATAATACAGAAAAACTGTGCAGATATAAAACAGAAACACTGCAAAAGCAACATTGTAAATTGTCACTCATTAGTAGCGTCGTGATCAAATCATGTAGCTGTCACATAAACTAACCACTGTGTCATCTGGTATCTCTCAGAATGTATTTTCAAGTAAACCAAAATGTTGCAAAAATCTCATTAGCAGTATATGTTCTAAGTATGTGAGCCTTATAGTCGTTACGCAATTGTGCAACTAACAAGCAAGAATGTACACACACTATAACACTGTGTCGTCTGTTCACAATAACAATGCATTCGTAATTTCTGTTTAAATAAGTTCTCTTGGTTCTTGACTGGATATTTAACTTCAAACATTGTTGCATGTTAACAGTTTCTAAATCTGACAATGCATACTGAAATGTGAAGTGAAAAGTTTTATGGCAAAGACAAAGTTAAAAAGGAGATTATCTTTCAATAAACGGTTTTACATGTGCAATGTGGTGTAAACGTTCACTCTTCCTAGTACACAGAGTTTCTACTTCAACAGAATTATCATGTGATATATATGGTACATCGGTAAAGAATGCTCAAATTTTTCTCAAGGTTAGCGTCTATGTTATTTTTCGCTGAGCCAGCTGGCGCACGTGGCTGCCTGCTGTGCGAGTCTTTGTCTGTCTCTTCTATAAATTCACCTTGACGAGAAGGCCCTGCCCTGTTTGAAGCTCGCCAGTTCTGATGGAATTCAGGTCTGTCGTTTTGTCGGTAGTTTACATCGTTTCTTGTTTGTCGATGATGTGGTGGAGAAATTCTCCCAGAATCGTAACTGCGTGGTGGACCGTTGCGTCTGAAGTGATTCTGTCTCGCTTGATAATAATTGTTTTGGTTCCCATATTGTCAGTTTCTATTGTTATCTCAGTCCTGTTCATTACTATGGAAATGCGATCTTCCTCTGTAACTATTACTCTGCCAGTGGTTGTCATATGGGTGGTGTCTGTTTTGGTCACAATTTGCATTGTAAGAAAAGCCTTGTCACGTCCACTTATTATTTCTTTCATCGCGGAAATGTGACGGATGTGACCTGTAACTGTTGTGTTCCTGTTTTCGCGTTCCGCGATTGTCAGTGTCAATTTCTAATTCTTGTAAGAGTCCCTGAAAAGCTTCAATGTCGTCTTTGCAACGTCCTGCCAAAATAATATGTTGTAAATGTTCAGGCAATTTGATTAAGCAAATGCGTATGAGTTCTGAGGGGCTGTATGGGTTTGAAAGATACTGATTCTTATGCAACATGTCTTCAAAATATTTCATAAGACTGGAAAATTCAGATTGTTCGAAACGTTTCATCATCATGATGCTATGTTTTATTCGGTCTTGTGCAGCTTGAGACCAATATGCTGAGAGGAAGGCATGATAAAATTCTCCTTCAATGTGACAATCGTGAATGACCGATCGCATTCTTACAGCTGGTTCATTCTCCAAGTAGCCACACATAAATTCTAACCTGTGCTCCAATGACCAGTTGGGAGGAAAACAATGAGATAATTGATGAAGCCATGCTTGTGGATGAATGTCGTTGCCGGAATTCTTAAATGTTTTGAATTTACGTGTAGTAATAAACAGCTTATAGTCAAATTCATCATGTCGGCGAGTCGCATGTCGGTCATTGTTATGTCGTTTCGGCGGTTCCATTTCAAAATTCGGTGCACCTTGCCAATTTCTTTCATAATTTCCGAAATGTCCTGTGTTATTATTTTGTGGTTGTTCCGTATTTCGGTGTCCCTCTTCCCGTACTGGAGCGCGAGTGTCCTCTGAAATATGTAATTCTTGTATTACTTGTGTCAACTGATCTTGTATTTCCCGGATTTCTCTTTTGTACTGTCTATTGATTTGATTTTGATTTTGTTTGAGTTTTCTAATTTGTTCATTCTCTTCAGTGTCAATGAAGGCTACAGGTCTTGTGTCATTCAGATCATCATCTACCTTTGTAGATAAGTTAGTGAACTGATCTCAATGTTCGGCTACTTTATCCGATAGTGAAATTATTTCCTCTGTGTGTTTTTCTGAACCAAGTTTCAGAGTGTCCATTTGTGTTGAAATCGTATGTACTGTGTCCTTTAAGTTTTCCTGAGTTTTTGCAAGTTGCGTAACAATCGGTAGATGCAACTGAGCCAATTTAAGCTTGCAAGGTGTCGTGATTTTCATGAACAATAGTTTGCAGTTCTTTTATGGCTGCTTCGTGATTCTGTAATCCATTTTCATGACGCGAAAAAATAGGTTGGAAATGCTCACAAATTTGTGTTTTTACGTCATTACAGACTTTTTGACATTTCGATTCCATGTTATGTAACTCAGTAGTTAAATCTTCACGTGTTTGTTCAAGCGTGACATCTAACTTTTGAAGATTTTGTTCCATTGTGTCTAACTTTTTTAAGATTTTGCTCCATTGTGTCTAACTGTTGCTGTGTTTGTCTCTGATTTTGTTCCATTTGTTGCATTAATTGCAATAATAATGTATTTGTGTCTGGAATCTGTTCCTCTATGCTTTTCGGCAGTGAATTTGCACCGGCAACATTCACATTTTGACAAGCGGAAAATGTGTCTTGATTCATTTGAGAAAACGGTGAGAACCCAAAACCTGAGTCTACAGTATTTGCAATATTGTGTTCTATCATTCCCGATTCCTGAGGCGAGCTGTTGCCGACCGATCGATCGATAATGCTTCCATGTTCACTACCTGTTTCACTGTCTACACCATTATTTGACGCCCGCTCCATTTCCCTATGCACAGTTACCAAATTACTACTTTGAATGTCTGTTAATTGATTACACAGTGGTACTGGTAAGCTATGCTCGTCGTCACTATTATTTCTCAGTTTACTTTGGAGACTAATGTTACGTTTTTTCACACGCCATTATTGACACAATATTTCACACGATAACAGAGAAAAGCACAATTTGAAGAGCAAAATAAGAAAACACATTAACATACCACTGAAAATAATATCTAGTTAATTACAAGCGCAGCTGCGAAATACTTGGTGAAAATTTACATGCGTGCCACACCTGTTTTACTGTACAACAATTAAAGACTGCAACTACAAAGGAGATTCTCTCTACAATTACGCGCGCTAGCAATAAACAAAATCTACACTAATTACACAAACTACAAGAAAAAATCAGAAGATTCCAGTGAGGTATCCTCGGCTAAGGGTCGACATATGAAACGTCCCCTTAGAAAAATTATACATGACTGTGCTTAAACTGACACACAATATATTTTAGCGCAACGCAATCTGACTTTCAAAAATCCCTACAATGGAATGGCCCTGACTAACATTAACCTATACCTTTCACAAATCACTTACCTCACAAAAATATTCGTTACTCAAGCTACTGCAATACAGCGAGCGCCACTACTGCCAGCTAAATAAAAGATTCCAACTACGGAAGGCACTAACTACTGATAGGCATAGTTAGCAAATGAAAGATTTTAATAGAGAACAAACAATGTATTTACCTGAATAGTGTTGAAAAATCATAATATACATAGCAGTTCATGACATCCAGTCTTACAAATTTCAAAACTCCGCCATTTCTCTCCCCACATCCACCACTGCTGGCGGCTCACCTCCAACTGCGCAACGCTACGTGCTGTTAACATCCAGCTGCCCAACACTACAATGGCAGACAACAATGCAAACTAGCCACAGACTGCACACAGCACAGCCAGTGATTTTCATACAGGGCGCAACGTGGCGTTACCAATAAGAAAACCTAAACAGCCCACTTACATAGCCCCCATGCTCCCCACAAAAAATTTTACAAATTGTTTTGGGCAGCGTCCAATACAGATTCGAAACTTTTTTTTATAATTACAATAACAAAGAAATCAAATGCACACGCTTATTGATACAATGGTGGTCGAAAGCTAAAATTTTCTCACAGTCCATAAAGACAGTCCTGCTCATTTATCACAGTAAAATTGCAGTGTTCTTTTTTTTTTTCAAAGTCTGAGTAGTAAAAGAGAATGCACATGGAAGTAGTGGATTTCCATGCAGTCTTGAAGTAGTGTTGTCCTTCCAAAGGAAAGACAGTGCTGACTCTTGACATGCAGACAGGTCATGGGCCACAACAGAGCAAACCCACAGCAGAGTCAGTCGAAGTTTTGAAGAATATTGGTAGGTAGGTCATCACAGAGCAGACCCACTGTAGTCCTGGTAGAGATTATGTTATTGGTGGGCCACTAGAGGTGCAGACCCACTGTAGTCCTGGTAGAGATTGTGGTATCGGTGGGCCACCAGAGGTGCAGACCCACTGCAGTCCTTGTAGAAATAATGGTACTGGTGAGTCAACAAAGGTGTAGACCCACTGTAGTCCTTGTAGAGATGGCCAGCAGCCATCTGCTGTGACTGTGCAGGTGCACAATCACCATTTAATAGTCTTGCAGATAATGTAGCAAGTCCATAACCACCACTTGTGCACTCACAAAGTTTTTGGAATTGTCCTTAGAACCAGCAATGCTGTTATCCAGTCCCTTGCTGAATTATTAACACATGGGACAGTCCCTACTTCTCACAAATTGTCCATATACTATGACCAACCGAAATGTGTGCAGTGAAATGTAACTTACAAGTTACTTAATTTGATGAACTGGTGTCAATTACAATTTTACAACATAAGAATACAATAAGAAAGGTACAAAATAGATAATTAAAAACATAATAATATAGATAACATTTGTAGTAATACAGGCATTACAAAACAATCGAACTAACATATACATCAGTGTTACAGGAATTATGACATGAGTACATACATAAAAGATCAGAATAACTTTCGAAACATCAACTTCACACATGAGCATTAAAACTGAACAGAATAAATAATGTCTAAGCATATTTACAAGGCAAATAACATATTATCAGAAAAATTCGACAACATAAATCTAATTAGCTAGACACATACAGACAGGAAAAACACAAATACACAAGGGTACACAAACACATAGAGGGATAAACAAAAGGAAAGGACAGGGTTTGTTTTACTGCAGTATTTTGCATGAAGATCTCCCTTCGTTCATCATTATTCTCAAAAAGTCCTATCTAAGCCTGCTTTCTGTATTCTGTTCACATCCTCTTTCAAAAATAGTTTTTCTCCACTGTACACTACTTTTTTTTGCCAAACCGTTTTCTTATAGCTTCTCAATGCATTTCTTTCCATTCATCACAACTCGTTCTCTTATATAGCCTACCCCATCTTAAGCTAACTTAAATCTACTGAGCTTTGATGCTAAACTAAGGGACAAGGTTATGCAGCAGCACAAAACAATTAATACAAACAGCAAAGGAAAAAAATGGAAATTGTCAAAGCAAGCAGCATAAATTAGCAAAGCAAATGCAATATTACAACTAATAGAAAGCAATGCACAGCAAACAAGAAAAATAAATCCATAGTAAAACTGGCTTAACAGAGTAATACAAAGTCAAATTCAGTAACATTATGCGTGGCAAACAACAACAGCAAATGCAATAACTTATATCTAAACATGACAAAGCTCAAGCAGAAAAAATATTACAGTAAAAATGGCCATCTTTAATACCTATGTCACATCTTAATACTAAAGTGATGCATCACGAGAACTTACTCTAGCAGACAAGTTACCAAATCGATAAAAATAAATTAATTATACAGATCCTGTGAAGGGAAATGATTATTTGTGCTCTCTTTTCTAAGAAAGTACATCATAAACGTATTCTTTACTGCGTCTGTAGACAGAAAATAGTGATATTAGTACATCTATTAAATTTTATTTTAACCAATGCTGCAGTGCAGCTAGAAACTAGATATTAAGCAAAATGAGCAATCTCTCAACTAGAAAGACAATAGATGTAAAATGTTTCTCATCATTTCATTAGGCATTTTAGTAAATATCATAAATTAAGAGCTCCACAGTGTAATCATATGTTTTCAAGTTCGAGCATGTCGTATTTGCGGTGCTTTCTACAAAGAAATGTCAATAGCGAGGATAATGGCCTCCTTTTTTTTCCACCTAATGGCTTTTTCTCCAGGAGACTCGCACAGCTGGTCACCCATAACGCATTACGTCAAGGTCATTTAGCTTTCTTGCGGAAATATTTATGACACCAGTTTGCACTACAGTGACAGTCTCACATAAAAACATTTCACAGGTTGAGAATTTGCGTTACAAATGTGTAGAAACAAAATCCTATTGATATAACAGTGTCCAACAAATTTTCGTCGGCATTGTAATACATTCACGCATTTACATACATTTCATAACTCTTAAAGTACGATTCTCGGTTTCCACAACCTTTTTCACAAACCAGAGTCCCTAACCACTACTCATTACTCCTTACCTTATTACACATATACATATTCGTCGAGACTTCTTCAATATTTCATCGTAACAGATACATAGCATAATCAAATAACTCATATAGCATCAGCTTATAAATCATAAACATACCTCAGCAGCATAATACACATCGTAGTCGTAATAATATCATAACACGTCAGTCAGATCTCAAAAACGTCGTAGCTTTCTGCAATAATTTCAAAACCTAAAGAAAATTCTCTGCTCATTTCAATAGTGTCATCTACCTCAAACATACTTTAAAAATCATGATCTCATACCAAATACATCATTCAAAGCTCTCATAGTATCACAATGGTTCCGAAAAAAATATGAACATTTCACAAAGTACAGACAAAATTCCATTTCATAAGTGTGAAGTTATCCATCTGTGTAATTACGTAAACATCTGTCACTGATGTAGTAAAATAAATATTTGTCTCTCTCAGTTAAATGATCAGATAGCTGTGTAATTCTGTTAGAGAAATATGGTACCGATGTGTAAAGTTGTGTAAGCAAATACCATATTAGCTAGGGCTCCTTGTGCTTGCCACACACACGGTACACAAAGTAAGCGTGTACCCCCCTGAGGATTAATGTAATTATACCCTCAGGTGTTACAGATTACAGCAATGGAATGAAATGTATCACGGAAAACCTTTGTATCATTGTACTTCAAATATCTTTAAAAATAAATGTTTTAAGTACAAAATTAATCACTCCAATACGTGTACTGTAGTGATAAACTGTGCGTCTTATTGTAAGATAATCTCTGTGGAAGTCTCGTAGTTACCGTCCTCTGAAAGCTAAGTTCTGCAGAAGCCAATGTACCTACCTCATGATAAACAAAAGTGAAATGCTTTGCGTATAGATATCTTAGTTATTACGCTTACTGCCGTGATGAAGAAAGTACTGTGCTGTAATGTATTGTTGTGCTACAGAAAAGTCTGTCTCATTGTAGCTATACCACAAAAGTTACTACTAAAACATGTTTTACTTTCCAGAATAATACAGAAAAACTGTGCAGATATAAAACAGAAACACTGCAAAAGGAACATTGTAAATTGTCACTCATTAGTAGCGTCGTGATCAAATCATGTAGCTGTCACATAAACTAACCACTGTGTCATCTGGTATCTCTCAGAATGTATTTTCAAGTAAACCAAAATGTTGCAAAAATCTCATTAGCAGTATATGTTCTAAGTATGTGAGCCTTATAGTCGTTACGCAATTGTGCAACTAACAAGCAAGAATGTACACACACTATAACACTGTGTCGTCTGTTCACAATAACAATGCATTCGTAATTTCTGTTTAAATAAGTTCTCTTGGTTCTTGACTGGATATTTAACTTCAAACATTGTTGCATGTTAACAGTTTCTAAATCTGACAATGCATACTGAAATGTGAAGTGAAAAGTTTTATGGCAAAGACAAAGTTAAAAAGGAGATTATCTTTCAATAAACGGTTTTACATGTGCAATGTGGTGTAAACGTTCACTCTTCCTAGTACACAGAGTTTCTACTTCAACAGAATTATCATGTGATATATATGGTACATCGGTAAAGAATGCTCAAATTTTTCTCAAGGTTAGCGTCTATGTTATTTTTCGCTGAGCCAGCTGGCGCACGTGGCTGCCTGCTGTGCGAGTCTTTGTCTGTCTCTTCTATAAATTCACCTTGACGAGAAGGCCCTGCCCTGTTTGAAGCTCGCCAGTTCTGATGGAATTCAGGTCTGTCGTTTTGTCGGTAGTTTACATCGTTTCTTGTTTGTCGATGATGTGGTGGAGAAATTCTCCCAGAATCGTAACTGCGTGGTGGACCGTTGCGTCTGAAGTGATTCTGTCTCGCTTGATAATAATTGTTTTGGTTCCCATATTGTCAGTTTCTATTGTTATCTCAGTCCTGTTCATTACTATGGAAATGCGATCTTCCTCTGTAACTATTACTCTGCCAGTGGTTGTCATATGGGTGGTGTCTGTTTTGGTCACAATTTGCATTGTAAGAAAAGCCTTGTCATGTCCACTTATTATTTCTTTCATCGCGGAAATGTGACGGATGTGACCTGTAACTGTTGTGTTCCTGTTTTCGCGTTCCGCGATTGTCAGTGTCAATTTCTAATTCTTGTAAGAGTCCCTGAAAAGCTTCAATGTCGTCTTTGCAACGTCCTGCCAAAATAATATGTTGTAAATGTTCAGGCAATTTGATTAAGCAAATGCGTATGAGTTCTGAGGGGCTGTATGGGTTTGAAAGATACTGATTCTTATGCAACATGTCTTCAAAATATTTCATAAGACTGGAAAATTCAGATTGTTCGAAACGTTTCATCATCATGATGCTATGTTTTATTCGGTCTTGTGCAGCTTGAGACCAATATGCTGAGAGGAAGGCATGATAAAATTCTCCTTCAATGTGACAATCGTGAATGACCGATCGCATTCTTACAGCTGGTTCATTCTCCAAGTAGCCACACATAAATTCTAACCTGTGCTCCAATGACCAGTTGGGAGGAAAACAATGAGATAATTGATGAAGCCATGCTTGTGGATGAATGTCGTTGCCGGAATTCTTAAATGTTTTGAATTTACGTGTAGTAATAAACAGCTTATAGTCAAATTCATCATGTCGGCGAGTCGCATGTCGGTCATTGTTATGTCGTTTCGGCGGTTCCATTTCAAAATTCGGTGCACCTTGCCAATTTCTTTCATAATTTCCGAAATGTCCTGTGTTATTATTTTGTGGTTGTTCCGTATTTCGGTGTCCCTCTTCCCGTACTGGAGCGCGAGTGTCCTCTGAAATATGTAATTCTTGTATTACTTGTGTCAACTGATCTTGTATTTCCCGGATTTCTCTTTTGTACTGTCTATTGATTTGATTTTGATTTTGTTTGAATTTTCTAATTTGTTCATACTCTTCAGTGTCAGTGAAGGCTACAGGTCTTGTGTCATTCAGATCATCATCTACCTTTGTAGATAAGTTAGTGAACTGATCTCAATGTTCGGCTACTTTATCCGATAGTGAAATTATTTCCTTTGTGTGTTTTTCTGAACCAAGTTTCAGAGTGTCCATTTGTGTTGAAATCGTATGTACTGTGTCCTTTAAGTTTTCCTGAGTTTTTGCAAGTTGCGTAACAATCGGTAGATGCAACTGAGCCAATTTAAGCTTGCAAGGTGTCGTGATTTTCATGAACAATAGTTTGCAGTTCTTTTATGGCTGCTTCGTGATTCTGTAATCCATTTTCATGACGCGAAAAAATAGGTTGGAAATGCTCACAAATTTGTGTTTTTACGTCATTACAGACTTTTTGACATTTCGATTCCATGTTATGTAACTCAGTAGTTAAATCTTCACGTGTTTGTTCAAGCGTGGCATCTAACTTTTGAAGATTTTGTTCCATTGTGTCTAACTTTTTTAAGATTTTGCTCCATTGTGTCTAACTGTTGCTGTGTTTGTCTCTGATTTTGTTCCATTTGTTGCATTAATTGCAATAATAATGTATTTGTGTCTGGAATCTGTTCCTCTATGCTTTTCGGCAGTGAATTTGCACCGGCAACATTCACATTTTGACAAGCGGAAAATGTGTCTTGATTCATTTGAGAAAACGGTGAGAACCCAAAACCTGAGTCTACAGTATTTGCAATATTGTGTTCTATCATTCCCGATTCCTGAGGCGAGCTGTTGCCGACCGATCGATCGATAATGCTTCCATGTTCACTACCTGTTTCACTGTCTACACCATTATTTGACGCCCGCTCCATTTCCCTATGCACAGTTACCAAATTACTACTTTGAATGTCTGTTAATTGATTACACAGTGGTACTGGTAAGCTATGCTCGTCGTCACTATTATTTCTCAGTTTACTTTGGAGACTAATGTTACGTTTTTTCACACGCCATTATTGACACAATATTTCACACGATAACAGAGAAAAGCACAATTTGAAGAGCAAAATAAGAAAACACATTAACATATCACTGAAAATAATATCTAGTTAATTACAAGCGCAGCTGCGAAATACTTGGTGAAAATTTACATGCGTGCCACACCTGTTTTACTGTACAACAATTAAAGACTGCAACTACAAAGGAGATTCTCTCTACAATTACGCGCGCTAGCAATAAACAAAATCTACACTAATTACACAAACTACAAGAAAAAATCAGAAGATTCCAGTGAGGTATCCTCGGCTAAGGGTCGACATATGAAACGTCCCCTTAGAAAAATTATACATGACTGTGCTTAAACTGACACACAATATATTTTAGCGCAACGCAATCTGACTTTCAAAAATCCCTACAATGGAATGGCCCTGACTAACATTAACCTATACCTTCCACAAATCACTTACCTCACAAAAATCTTCGTTACTCAAGCTACTGCAATACAGCGAGCGCCACTACTGCCAGCTAAATAAAAGAATCCAACTACGGAGGGCACTAACTACTGATAGGCATAGTTAGCAAATGAAAGATTTTAATAGGGAACAAACAATGTATTTACCTGAATAGTGTTGAAAAATCATAATATACATAGCAGTTCATGACATCCAGTCTTACAGATTTCAAAACTCCGCCATTTCTCTCCCCACATCCACCACTGCTGGCGGCTCACCTCCAACTGCGCAACGCTACGTGCTGTTAACATCCAGCTGCCCAACACTACAATGGCAGACAACAATACAAACTAGCCACAGACTGCACACAGCACAGCCAGTGATTTTCATACAGGGCGCAACGTGGCGTTACCAATAAGAAAACATAAACAGCCTACTTACAATATATACGGTGTAAACGATTATTGTTTACAACGTAGTATAGCTATGTAGTGGAAGTCGAAACGAAGACTTGTGGTCTATTAACTTGGGAAACAGCCACCAACAGGTTTACAAGACTACATGAGCTATAGCCCATGCGCGTGCCGTGAGATTTTCATGTTATCTTCTCCAGCTCTCTACACATCGTCATCGATTGTTCCGCAATTGTTGCTTGCATTACGTTGTTATTTCTTCACTGCCTAATTAATACGTTTGTCTGTGTGTTATATCTGCTCGTAATGGGCAACACATCGTCCGTAATTGTCGAGCAATTTGTACTCGGGTCGGTTTTCCGTGCGCCACCCTATATTATTTCCCTGCGATCAGCCACACAACGCTACGGTTGGCTAAACGAGAGGTTCTGAGAATCACAGAAATTACTTCTAAAAGTGTGTAAGTATTCTGTAACGAATAATAACACTATACTCCAGGGGGGAGGCAAGTGCCCCCTCTTGGTGCCCTCCATCCTTCAGTCACCTACACTACCAGTTTTCAGTTTTTCATAAGAACCATATACCAAGCACAAGTGAACGGTGAACGAGTAAAAATGAACTGTTCCCAAAAAAGAACGATCAGCAGTGAACTAATTCCCAAGGATGAACGAGTTTGCCCATCTCTACTCACAACACAACCAGCGGGAACGCGACGTCTCGAGAAGTGCACGATTGCACGGAAAGACTGCAGCAGTGGACTTCCAATGACCCGTGACTCGTCTACTCATTGTGCAATGGAACAGAAGTGCCAGTAATAGCAAATGAATACTGTACATTAGTGTGAGGTCAATGAACTCTGTGTGATGCAGTGTCTACATCAACATCTACATTCCGAAAGTGGACTTATGATGTGTGATGAAGGGCAATGTATGTGCCTCTGTCACTTCCCCCTTTTCCTGTTTCACTCGTGGTAAGTCTTCGCCTGAGCTCCAGTCTCTCTAATTTTCCTTATTTTTAGCCATGTCTAAGAAAATAGACATCGGTGACGATCTTGCAGCCGTACTAGGGTTACAGAACTAACGATAGTCGGTGAATCTGAAGAAATGAATTAAAATTTGTG
The DNA here is from genome assembly GCF_023864275.1 of Schistocerca cancellata. Taxonomy (NCBI): domain Eukaryota; kingdom Metazoa; phylum Arthropoda; class Insecta; order Orthoptera; family Acrididae; genus Schistocerca; species Schistocerca cancellata. Next base: position 597,468,949 of record NC_064630.1, on the reverse strand, counting down.
CCACGGCTGCAACTTGAACATGGATCTCCTTGTTTATTAGGCAGGTGGGCTAGACATTACATCACTGTAGCAGATCTATACATCACCTACATCTGAAGGAATTCCCCGTTACGTCCAAAACTGGAGTGCTATTTCAGTACCAGAGAGACCTGGCAATAGTGACGATTTAAGAATGAGAAAATTAGCTGATAGACATGAATTGAAGTTAGTATTAGGGAGGGCACTGGAATAGGGTAGTCCATGCAGCGGTGTTACCGATACTGCAATGATGTAAAGGCTAGCACATCCACCTAGTAAGTAAAGACACCTGGGTTCAAGTCCTTGCCCTGGTACAAATTTTAATTCATTTCTTCGGTTTCCATCATTGTTGTAGATAAAGTTAAGACTCACATTGAACCGTGCGCTGCTCGTGTTCGCGCCGTTATTGCTTCACATCCTGTCTTGGCGGTACTACCGTCTCATTTCTTATTCGATTTACTGGCGTCATTAAGTTGTTGGCTTGCCTGCCCGTGAGTGGCAGCAGCAGCGCTTATCGATAAGACCACTGTCGTACTATCTTTCAAGGACCGCTAGTCTTTCTAGGACGTCGTGAGTCGGGAGTTGACTGGGCATGGAGCAGCAGTGAGGTCCGGACAGCCATGGCTCGCCCGAACGTTGCCGGCACAGATGACTTCAGTGGGGACGACCTTGGTTGGTCGTTCGGTCAGTCGTCTCATCGGACGACGTGTATGTGGTCGCCGACCGCTTCCGGACTGTCTGTGCGTGTCGACTTGTGATTCCTCCTAGTTGTTCCACAGTGACTGGTTTTGATATTGTTTGAGTTGTTTGTGGAAGTGTTTCGCGGATCTGCGTGTAGCTTGTAGTTTTGAATGAGCGGTTATTTTAACACTATCTGCATGCTGGATTGAGTCAGTCGCTTGCGACAGAGCAGCGAGGAAGTCTCCGTGGCATGAGGTCAGGCTGTGACCGCTGTGGCGTGCACATGGGGTCGTATTGTGAGGCGCTAGCTGCGAGAGCCACAAAGTTCGTTGCCCGAGAAACCTGGACACTGGAGTTGAGTGATCAGTTAACCTGTTATGAAACCTCAACTGCTGTGACATCTCTTTGTTCATTGTGGGCTGTTGCTTCCTGGGTCATTCCGGCTAGCAGCATCGTATGGTGTGTTGGAGTCGGCGAAATTTTGCAGCCGTCTTCCTGTATGGTCTTTAAGTATTAAATTGCTTGTTACTTATCAGTGAAGTGCATCAGCGGTATTTTCCGTCTTGTGGCCGTTAACGCGCCAGTTATCTGCCCTCGTCATTAGTGTAGTTTTCTGGCAGTGTGTTTTTCCTCGCCGTGTTGATCCGGCACGACGTGTAGTTCGACAGCCTTTTAGTTATTTTGTCATATTTTTTTTAGAGTGGTTATTGTGCCTTGGCTGTTTTTAGACGCCAATTTTGAAGGCATAGTGCTGCTGGTATCTTCATCCTCGGCTGATACTTTCTGTTGTCGTGCCGTTGGTCAGGCGGAAGGGAATTGATTAGATTGTTGGTCAGTTCTTCAGCTGTCACTGGGTTGGGTTGCCATCCCATTATTTAACCTTACTCTTGGCTGGCTACCTCACCTCACCCATGTTAGAGCTACCTCCTCAGGCCAAACCTTGGAACACTTCTGAGCACCACTGTTCTGTTGGTTTTAGATTGTGATTTTCATTTTAGTCTGAAGTACTGTGCGAGGCCTTCAGCCATCTATTAATTTGTTTGTTTTAACTTTAAAATAAGACCTTCAGCCCACTTAAATTAAAATTTGAAGACTGATTTGTTTAAAAACTAAATTTTGAAAGTTTGTTCTACCTGAAGTTCTTGTTATCCAGGCCTTAAGCCCTGAGTTGTTCAATATCTTGAGTGTGACCTTCAGCCGAGTATTTATGTGAAATATTTTTTAAGTAAGGCCTTCAGCTGCGTGTAATCTTTAAGGCAATTTTTTTATAACTTGTGTTCAGGCCTTCAACCGTTCTTGTTTTTGGCGTGGTTTTGGTCCTTCAGATGAGGAGGTATCTCAAATTTTCTCAACCAGGCCTTCAGCCACATTGTTTTATCTTGATCCTTTTAAGGCAATGTGTAATTAAGTGGTTCTTCGGAAAATAAAAGTTTGTGTGTTTCGTGCACCTGACAATAACTGATTACGGACCCCTCCACAACCATAACCTGATCCGCTCTAGCCTGCAAAACCAGATTTCATACATATCTCAAGGAAAATTTAATTATATCAGATCTATAGTTACGATATATAATTGCAATTACGCAGTCTCTTTGACATTGGCTGCATTAGGTATGAAGTTATTACTTATTGAAAGCACTTGGAAATTTGCACCAGACCGTGGCTCAAATCTGGATTTACCACTTGTCACAAGAGGTCGCCTTAACCACTTCGGCTATCTGAACATGTTTCCAGGACTGAAATATACTTCCATATGTCATACTGTCTACGACCCTATCGCTCGTAACTTTACTTGGATTCTCTCATAGGGTTTCATGGAGAGAAACGCATTCAATTAGTATTACGATAGCCATTTTGCCCATCGAGTCTTGTAATACTTAAGCCTCGATGGGAAAAATGATGATCGTAATACTAACGTTAAATTTGTTTGTCTCCCTGAAGCCCTGTGACGCGAATCCAATTAAAGTTACTTGCGATAAGGTGGTACACAGTATGTCATGTGGAAGTTTGAGTAAGTCCTGAAAGCATACTCGGACAGTCCAAGAGGTTAAAGCGACCACTCAGTACAAGCAGGAAATCAGATTTCGAGTTCCAATGCGGACAAATTTTCGTGTGTCGCCAGTAGCTAATAACTCCATACACTGCAGCGATTGTCAGGAACATTCCGCAACTGCGAGAGAATTTCATACCCGTATTCTTAACTTCATGGTCTTTTCGCGAGATGTACGTAGGAGGAAGCAATGTACTGGCTGAACGTAGGCTCTAGGAACTCTAGTAGTACTCCTATCGATGATCCAGAACTCTCTTCTTGCGGCAGCTGCCACTGGAGTTGACTGAGCTTCTCCGTGGTGGTTTCGCACTTACTCAATGAACATGCAACTAAACACACTGCTCTTCTTTGGATCTTTTCTCTAGCTATCCTGACACGGATCCCTGACTGAAGAGCAATATTTGTACATTAGTCGAACGAAGGTTTTGTCCGCAGCTCGTGGTCGTGCGGTAGCGTTCTCGCTTCCCGCGCCCGGGTTCCCGGGTTCGATTCCCGGCGGGGTCAGGGATTTTCTCTGCCTCGTGATGACTGGGTGTTGTGTGATGCCCTTAAGTTAGTTAGGTTTAAGTAGTTCTAAGTTCTAGGGGACTGATGACCATGGATGTTAAGTCCCATAGTGCTCAGAGCCATTTGAACCATTTGATTTGAACGAAGGTTTTGTAAGCTGCTTCCATAGAGGATGGACTACATTTCCTGAGGATTCTTCGAATGAACCTCAATTTGGCATCTGCCTTATCTGTAATAACTTCTATTTATTTGTTTATAAATTCACTTATTCATTTACTTAACCTGGCAAGATTAGCGCTCCCTTACATCTAACCAACCGTTCTACATATTTTAAACTCATGTATTGCAGTAAGAACGTTACATTAAATTCAGAAAATAGAAATTCTACTATTACAGATAAAAAATACATACACACTTTTGTAAGCCCACGTTGCCGGTTTTGTAGAGGCCTCACCGCTACTGCTGTGGAGGTCGAGTTGCCACTGTTGTTTGTGAGTTCGTGAAACGGTCTCTGGTTGCAGTACACCGTTATGACAATTTCTCCCTGCCAATATTACACAGCTATGCCCCAGAGTCAGGTGACAGGATAGGAGAACGAAGGTTCTACAACACTCCAACAAATTAGTAACAAAGTCACACAAATGAGTTTAAAGGTTTACCTATCATTGATCTTTGTGACTAGTTGAATAATGAAATCTGCAACACTGCATGTAATATAGCACAAAAACGTATTCAATAGCTAAGTGCAAAGAATCGCAGGTAAACTTCACAGTACACAGCAAATGCGATTTACAACTGTCTGTCCACTTCTAAGAGTTCGGTGAACGACGTTCCCTGTCCAAGTCAGCCCTGGACGATGATCTATAACCAGATGGCGAGAGCTGCTCTTTTATCTTCCGAGTACACTTTTGTCCGTTGTCGTCCGGTCATTGGCGAATTGTACTCGGCCGGCGACTGGCCGAGGCGAAGTCGATATCTTCATCCTCAGAGCCGCCCATGGCGCTGTTGAACTCGCGCAAGTGGCGAGTTTCTATGGCACTGGCACCAGCTCGCATCTTTGGGCCTGTAGTGCTTTTGTCCTGCATGTTTCTTGTTCGAACGACGCAACACAAACAGCTTATATTTGTACATGATAAATACACTAATATTTTCAGATTACGGTGAGGTACGTTTTTAATTACGAGTTTTAGCAGCAGTGGGCGTGGAGAAAAGGAAAAGAGAGAGGGAATGAGAATGTGATAAAACACAGTTAATGAATCTAAGGGAAGAGAAGAGTCATAGAGAAAGGTAAAAGAGACAGAAGCATAAGCGGCAGAAGATAACAGCATTGGCTTTACTGTTAGACAGATAGTGCGCCATGGCTGGTTCATGTTATGCGTTGGATTAAACCTTGATTGCTATTCTGTGTTTAGCCTCCCGCGGTTATCGCGATTATGCTGTTATCCTCACTCTCCGCGTGTGGTAGCAGCGGTGTGCTTCGATTTTCGCACCTTGTACTATCTTTGGCCTGGCGCTTATAGTTTCCGGCTCTGCTGTGTGCGAGGGTTTTGGTCGGTTGGCGTGGAGCAGCGAGGAAATCTCCGCTGCGCGTAGTTTGGCCGAGGCCGCTGGAGGCGTCCACGCGCGGTCGGAGCGTGTGGTGCTGTTCCCACTGCTACGAGTTCCGTGGCCCACCGATCCTGAACACGAAAGTCGAGTTTTGACCTAATCCACCAGCTACATGGGTAGCACAGTACTTGTGGCGTGCACATGTTTTTTTTTTTTTTTTTTTTTTTTTTTTTAGATTAGGTTCCTCCCCACGGGAACAAACCGCTGGCCTGAAAAATTACCAGTTCATGATACTGATGTGGGTGTGCCAACTGTAAAAATTGTTAGTTCGCTTAAACAGGTCATTCCAAAGGATTTAAATATGCCTAATCTCTCGTTAGTAAATTGTCGAAGTGTCTGTAGCAAGATCCCCGAGTTAATCTCCGAAATAAACAGTAGCAATGCCAATATTGTATTAGGTACCGAAAGCTGGTTGAAACGAGACGTAAAAAGCAGTGAAATTTTGAACTCGGATTGGACAATGTTCAGGAAGGATAGGACTGATGCTATGGGAAGTGGTGTGTTCATTGCAGTTAAGAGCTGTTTAAACGCAGTTGAGATTGATACTGGGTCGGACTGTGAAATAGTCTGGATAAAGCTTTCAATCAGACATGGATTGACCATCGTATTAGGATGTTTTTATAGACCACCAGCATCCGCAACAAACGTCGCAGAACGTTTCAGGGAAAGTCTTGAGTACAAAGGAAGTAAATATCCAAATTATCCATTAGTTATAGGTGGAGACTTTAATCTAGCAACCACTGACTGGGAAAATTACACGTTTATCACAGGGGGCAGAAGCAAAGATTGGTGTGAAGTTATTCTAGGAGCGCTCTCAACATACAACCTTGAGCAATTGGTTAGAAAACCAACTCGAGATGGAAACATATTAGATATCTTGGTGACAAACAGACCTGATCTTTTTGAGGAAGTCAATCTAGAAGAAGGTATTAGTGACCATAATGTCGTTGTGGCTTCTATGTCAGTGGAAGTTGCAATAAAAAAAAAAAAAAGCAAATAAGTGGGAAAGCAAATAAGTGTGTCAACCGCGGGACACAAAGATATTGAGCATCTTTGGTCGAAATTTAAAGGTTTTGTCCACCACGTGCTAGAGAAGTATGTGCCTAGCAAAAGTATAGGGGAGGGAAAGGATGCACCTTGGTACAACAAACATATTAAGAAGTTGCTGAGAAAACAGAGAATTTTGCACCGTCGTTTTAAACGTAGTCACTGCCCCGCTGACAAACAGAAAACATGCGAAATCAAAGCAGCTGTCAGAAGGACAATAAGAGATTCTTTTAACGAATTTGAAAGCAAAATTTTATTTGCAGATTCTAAAAATAACCCCAAAAATTTTGGTCGTTCGTAAAATCTACGAACGCTGCAAATAATTCAATACCTTCTCTTGCTGACAGTACGGGTAATGTAACTGATGATGATAAACAGAAGGCCGAAATTCTAATCCTAGCCTTCAGAAACTCGTTTACGGTAGAGGACTGCAGCACCACACCCCTTTTCAATTATCGAACAAACGAAAGGATGGCTGACATAGTGTTTAGTGTATCTGGGATTTTAAAACAGTTAAGATCCTTAGACGCCAGGAAGGCATCAGGCCCAGACGGTATCCCGTTAGATTTTATGTTGACTATGCTACAAATATAGCACCATTCTTATCCACCATCTATCAGAGATCATGGGAACAGCGGAAAGTTCCACGGGACTGGAAGAACGTCCAGGTCATAGCAACCTATAAAAAGGGTAGAAAATCGGATGTACGTAATTACCGGCCAATTTCACTGACATCGATTTGTTGTAGAATCACGGAACATATTTTGTGTTCAGACATAATGACCTTTCTAGACTCTGAGAAGTTCATCTGCCGAAACCAGCACGGTTTTAAGAAGCTGGCCCTCTTTGTGCATGATATACAACAGGCTCTAGATACCGGCCCCCAGGTTGATCCGATATTTCTCGACTTTCGAAAGGCGTTCGACTCAGTTCCGCACTGTCGCTTGCTACAAAAAGTGCGCGCTTACGGTCTATCCGATGACATATGCGGTTGGATAGAAAGTTTTCTAACAGACAGGAAGCAGTATGTCGTCCTGAACGGGGTGACTTCAACAGAAAGCGTAACTTCAGGTGTGCCTCAGGGCAGCGTAATAGGTCCGCTGCTTTTTACGATTTACATAAATGATCTGGTTTATGGTATTGACAGCGGCATTAGACTGTTTGCCGATGATGCTGTAGACTACAGGAAAGTAGTATCACACAAAAGTTGCAGAAAATAAATGCGTGGTGTAATGACTGGCAGTTATCTCTCAATATTCGTAAGTGTAACCTACCGCGTATAACAAGGCGAAAATCCCCATTAATGTACGAGTACAAAATAAATGCCCAGTCTTTGGAAGCCGTAACGTCCGACAAGTATCTGGGTGTAATTATTCGAAATGATCTAAAATGGAATAATCAGATTACACAAGTAACGGGTAAGGCGAACTCTATATTACGGTTTATTGGTAGAATCCTGAAGCGATACAGTCCTTCCAAAAAGGAAATAGCTTACATTAAGTTAGTTCGTCCAGTCTTGGAGTATTGTTCGTCTGTATGGGACTCTTACCAGTTGGGTCTGATTCAAGAGATTGAGAAGGTCCAAAGAAAAGCGGCAAGATTCGTGACTGGTACATTTAGCCATCACGAGAGCGTTACAAATCTCTCAGAAAGTTTGAAATAGGACACACTTGCAGATAGACGGCGCGCTAAACAGAAGGGGCTGCTCACTAAATTCCGAAATCCGATCTTCACCGTGGATGTAGAGCATATATTATTACCACCAACTGTCAAATTACGCAATGATCACCATTCAAAGATAAGAGAAATAAGAGCTCGTACTGAAGCGTTCAGACAGTCGCTTTTCTCTCGCGCGATCCGCGAGTGGAACAGAGAGGGGGGGGGGGGGAATATGACTTTGGCGCGAATTGTGCCCTCCGCCACACACCGCTTGGTAGCTAGCGGAGTACATATGTACATGTAGATGTAGACAAGTCACGGCTGTTCAAATTGTGTCGTTTGGATTTCGTTGTCCGCTGTTGGGACAATCCCGCGAGCAACAATGTGTGTTTTCAAGTTGGAAAATTTTAGCCACCTTCCGGTGGAGTTTAACTGTACTTGGTTGTTTTGAATTGAAGTGCACCAGCGGAATCTTCTGCCTTGTGGTCGTTAACGTTCCAGTTACCTGCCCTGGCCGTTCACGTAAATTCAGGCAGTGCATTTTCCTCTTCGTGTTGTGGCTGTCCAGCACGGTGTGTAGTTTGACAGCTCAATGTGTGTAGTTGGTTGTGGGTACTAATACCTTCTACGTTGTTCCATTGAACTCCTTGTTGTATGCTGGACGGGTGGGTCCGTTGACTGCCTGTTGGTTGGGCTGTCGTCGGATTGAGAATGGTTGGGCCGACTGCCTGTCACCTGAGCGAGCGCTAGTGTTTGAATTCCAGGCCAAACCTCAGAAATTTCTGAGCGCCGTTGGGTGTACTGCCTTTTCTTATTTGTTCTTGTTGTTTGTATTTGTATGGCTTCTAGCCGATTTTTAAATTAAGGTTCTTTGCCCTTAAGGCGTAAGATTGTTTGGGCCTTCAGCCTAATTGAAAGAACTAATTTAAGATAAGGCCTTCTGATTTTGGTTTGGGTCTTAAGTTATTTGCTTTCAGCCGATTTTAAATTAAAGTGGTCTTGCCCTTAAGGCATGAGATTGTATGGCGCGTTCAGCCAGTAAATTAATGCTGACTTGTTTTTTTTTTTTTTTATTTCTTGGCTCTTGTAATGTTTTTTTTCTCAAATAAATAAAGTTTTATGTTCGAGTGTAACTGACAGCCGCTTATTTTGGCCCCTTTCCACAATTTAAACTACCTGTACGGTCCTGCGGGTTTAGCAGGGCGTCTCAGATAGAAAGTTGGCAGCGTATATTCATTTTTAGGGTAACGTGTAAGGTACCCTTCTGTTCAAGCCACATTTTATTTCCTTATTTTCCAGTTTTACAATTTTGTGTTGCGTTTTCAGATATCACGTAGCATTCAGTGAGTAAAGCGGTGCTGCAGGATGAACGCAGTCAGGAGTAAGCTGATGTACCATATGGCGTTGCCAGTTGACGTTCGTGTGAGGCGCTGTGACTCGACATGAGAATGCCCGCTACGTCACCAGCAAGGTACGTAGGGAAAGTTCAGTTATTCTGGCGCGAAGGAGGTTATCTTCCTTCATAAATACTTGCTAATAAAAGTCGCCTGTTTTGGGAGAAGCCTATAGGTCATAAGTACTTTTTTTAAAACAATATTAAACCGCCAAAAATCGATTATCTTAAAAAATAAATTAATATTGTTTAAGCTAACGAAAATGTGGCAACGGCCTTGCCGCAGTGGATACACCGGTTCCCGTGAGATAACTGAAGTTAAGCGCTGTTGGGCGTGGCCGGCGCTTGGATGGGTGACCATCCAGCCACCATGTGCTGTTGCCATTTTTCGGGGTGCAGTCACCCTCGTGATGCCAACTGAGGAGCTACTCGACCGAATAGTAGGGGCTTCGGTCAAGAATACCATGATAACAACCTGGAGAGCAATGTGCTGACCCCACGCCCCTCCTATCCGCAGCCTCCTCTGAGGATGACACGGCGGTCGGATGGGAACCACTCGTTGACTGAAGACGGAGTGTAACGAAAATGTACGAACGGCTACGAAATATCAGGAGTACAAGTACAGAGTTACAGTCTGCGCAGGGTTACCAAGTTAGCGGAATTTCCGCTAAATTTGACGGATTTTACGTACTGTCAGAGGGTGAAATTTTGCATTTAGCGGTCAACCGAATTTTTTAACAGATTTGTGGATTGATGTCTGCAATAATATTTTTCCGTTTAATTCAGTCTCTCCATTACACAATTGGAAATTGTATTTAGCGTGAAAAATCCTAAACTGGCAACAATATGGCTCCAGCTAATTCTTAATAATCAAATTTCGATATAGTGTTTCCCTTGCGTCAGCACAACAGAACAATCCTTTCCAGTCTTAGTTCTTTGCTTTTAGCAAAGCAGTTACAAGTTACCGTGGACCGAAGTCGGTAAAACGCATAGTGTTGAATTGTTAATGTTTATGATGCAGTTAATCGCGTTGTAATCAGTGATTTTCTTCTACTACTAAAATGAATTTTAATAAGTTCAGATTCCACTCATCACATTAATGAAGTTCAGTCCACAGTACTTCATTTTCCTCCTCATCCTGAAGTAGGTTGTCTGCTGAAGTACTGGGACCAAGTGAACATATCCCTGGGGCATATGCTTTCACCGAGCGATGTGGCGCAGTGGTTAGACACTGGACTCGCATTCGGGAGGACGACGGTTCAATCCCGCGTCCGGCCATCCTGATTTAGGTTTTCCGTGATTTCCCTAAATCACTCCAGGCAAATGCCGGGATGGTTCCTCTGAAAGGGCACGGCCGACTTCCTTCCCTAATCCGATGAGACCGATGACCACGCTGTCTGGTCTCCTTCCCCAAAACAACCAACCAACCATATGCTTTCACGGTGGCGATTTCTTGGAGAACATTCTCCGGCAACTCGGTTAAGATCAGCTCTTATTGTAATTATGGCGTTCACCATTATAGTAGTTAGTCTGGTACAAAGATACGTTTTTATCAAATTTAGTTGGCTAAAGGCCCTTTCCACCTCTGCACTGGGCCATTGTAAAGTCAAAATCATAATAGCCAGATCTGAGAGTTCTCGGAAAGGATTTCAGCCGCTGGAATCTCTGTACGATCTAATTTCATTCCAAAACGCCGGAGTATTGTTGATTTGTTTCCATTGGACATTAGTGAGCTTGAACCACTGAAAATCAATTTTTTTAACCCTACTGTCTGACGAGCCCACTTCCTTAGACAGCGATGCTATTGGTTCTTTTATCACTCTCAAGAATACGTTTCGACAACAAAAATTCCAAATTCCGGGGCAAAAATCTGATACACACAGTTATTGATGCCTACCATAACTGCTGCATTGTCAGTACACAAAACGTGCATTAAATGAATGTCCAAGCCGTACTCATTAAGCAAAGTTTTTAAACCATTGGTAACTGCCATTGTGTTGCCATTGTCAAGAATGTAGAAACAATGCGACCTTGGGATCCAGAAAAGTATATCACACAAGCAGCTGACAATCAGTAGATTCATCCAAAAGTACACTGAAATAACCGTCTCCTATGTCCTTTTTCAGACTGGTTTTGAAATGTGGGTAAAGAATGTTTTTAATCACACCACTACATTTGCCTCTGTGCGAATGCATCTGAGAGACATGGTCAGCACCTATAAAACATCTTTTTGAAAGGCTGCAGAGGTGATCCACAGATCTTATTGCGGAATGGTTAGCCACGAGTAAAGATAATGCAGCTTCTGCAACAGAAGCTTCATTGGACTGCCTAACTACATGTGCATCTAGTTTCAACTGCCCCTCTGAAGAAAAGGGTGCCGCAGCTTTTACATGTTTTTTGCTTTTTGAATGATTCAATTAAACCGACAGACGCGAATTTAAATAGCACTGGCAAAATATACATTGCACACTAAAAGGATCGGTGGGCATCTGAAGAAGCCAGTCTTTCAATTGTTTATTGCTAATCTACTCTTTTCTAAGCTTTTAGGTGTATTTTTTTGTCCTTTTGCTTCGACATTTTGATGAAACAACTAATAAACCGTCGTCCTCCCGAATGCGAGTCCAGTGTCTAACCACTGCGCCACATCGCTCGGTGAAAGCATATGCCCCAGGGATATGTTCACTTGGTCCCAGTACTGCAGCAGACAACCTACTTCAGGATGAGGAGGAAAATGAAGTACTGTGGACTGAACTACATTAATGTGATGAGTGGAATCTGAACTTATTAAAATTCATTTTAGTAGTAGAAGTAGTAGTAATAGTAACAATAATAATAATAAGCCATGACGATGACAAAAGATTTCTTTGTAAGTTATCAGTGCATAGAAATTTCGTTTTTAGGAGAGTAAATAATAATAAGCATTTAGCGGTTTTTAGCGGAATTTTAACTTCAGTTTACCGGAATATATTTTTCTTTGTTGGCAACGCTGAGGCTGCGCGCCATAGTTGTCAGAATTGCGCATTACAGAGACGGCACTGATCTTGCTTCCGCGAGGGACATAAACTTGGAGTTTCTCGGCAAAACTGGTAGAAAGAATCCTACACGACGACTCACCAAGTCCAAGGACATAATGTCTTAATCTACGCAAAAAACAGATGGAAAACCACGGCCAGTCACACTGCAAGCCTTTTATACTATCCATCTATGGACTCAATGGCTAAACTGAGACATCTGTGAAGGTCGTGAGCCGACCGCTGTGACCGGGCGGTTCTAGTGGCTTCAGTCCGGAACCGCGCTGCTACTACGGTCACAGGTTCGAACCCTGCTCGGGCGTGGATGTGTGTGATGTCCTTAGGTTAGTTAGGTTTAAGTAGTTCTAAGTCTATGGGACTGATGACCTGAGATGTTAAGTCCCATAGTGCTTAGAGCCATTTGAACCTTTTTGAAGGTCGTGGGGGAGGACAGCAGGACATCGAAATGATTGAAAAGTACAGGGCAGCTTGTGCCAGCCTTATGTGGTCGTCCCATTTTATATTGCTCCGTGCGCATATTCCCACATATTTAAGTAACTGCTTCCAGTGACTGATCTGCAGTCGTATAATCATACAATAACGTGTCTTTCTGCCTGTTTACGCACAATATCTTACGTTTGCTTAAAGATCAACTGTCTCTCCCTACACCAAGCGCCGATTCTTTGCAGTGTGCTACAATTTTCTAGCGTTGCGACTTCTCCGAATACAATAGCGTCATCCACGAAAAGCCTCAGGGAATTTCTAACATTATCCACTAGTTCAGGTATATACACTGCGAAAGGTAATGATTCTATAGCATTCCCTTGGGTTACGCCCTAGGTTATATTCTTCAGGTGTTGTTCGACCTTGAAGTAGCTCATCTGTATACTGGTGAGACGCATCTCGAGGTTTGCATATTGTGGAACGCAGCACATGTTTTACGAACGTGTTCGAATTCTGGTTGTTCCGTTCAATCATGTCTCAAAATACTTGTTTTTCGGCGGTTCTCTGTAATACATATGTTGGAAAAACCGTCAACACACACCTCCAGTAACAAAAACTGACTTGCAGGCAACGCACCTCAACCAAAAAAGCGGAAGTCAGCTAATAAGGAACAAGTTATCAACTGACAGTAATGATACATGTTTCGCGTTCTTGCTACATTCACTCATTTACAAAATCAGCATGGCTTTATTATAGAAGACAGAAATGCCAATGACACAAACAAAATAGTGTCTTTAACAAAAAGTTAATCATAATCATCAGTTAATGACCTTTCAGAGGCAGGTATATGAGAGTGAAGATTCAGCTACTGTGTTAATTATGTCCTACTTCTTGTTGTAAGCAGTGAAATGTGAAAATTGTATGGTAGTTGATAAGATTCCATTAGTCTCAACTACGTACAAGAGCCTATTCTAATAGGCCTGCAAAAGCCTCTTGAAGCGTGGAGCCAACCGACATTTCAAGGTGTAACCTTAAGGCTACGGCCGCACTTGTGTTTGTTTAAGCTGGACGCTAAGCGTCAAACGAAACCACAGTTATAGGCAGGTTTCAGACGAGAAGGCACATCCTCAAGGTCACCCGCGGTTCGGATTGTTCCAGGCCCATTTCCCAGAGTCAACTGACGCTGCTCACATTGTGTTCCGACGCGAATTCAGTAGCATCTTTCTACTGTGTACAACACGTATTGCATAGTGTGTGTAGTGAAGTGTTAAATTACAGTTGTTTCGATGTGTGCAACGGACAAAATGGATTTTGTTAACGAACGTATTAGTTATGAAGCTCAAGCTCGACATTTTTTATACGACACTCAAAATACGGATTATAAAAACAGAGAAAAAGACGAAATGGCTGGCTAACTGTGACATCCAGTGTTGTTGGTGAAGTCTGGGACGAGATGGACAAGGAAGAGAAAGGAACCATACGTAAGTGTAGTAGAAACATCTAATTACGGTAATATAAAAGGATCAAAAATACATGAAACTTAATATTTACATTTAATGAAAGATATCAGGTAAATTACATTTGTTATATTATCTAAGTACAGTAAATCACAGTACATGTGCTTTATTAACTTACAAAATATTAAAGGTGTCTTGTTCGCTAGCAGTATTCTTGTTTGCATTTCGGTTTTGCCAGGGAACAGAACATGCGGTGGAACAGAAGTATTCAGCAAACTGTTATGTTGTGTGTGGTTCTATCGCGGTCCCTCTTGTCCACTGGACTGCAATACTTTCCAAAGGACACGACAACCTCTCCTCAAAGTTGCGCCCATCGTTTTCCCTGACAAATGGCCTTACAATGATGTCAATCAAATCGATACTGACAGCAATCGGACGCTGGAATAAACGCCGTTTACTGTCTAAAACAATAAATGCACATTCCACGTACCTTCTAGCGTACGATTTACAGTAGTTAAGAATTCTTTTAATGTTAGTCATGTCTTTACCAGTGTATGGTCTTAGACTTCCAGACAGAGCAAAGGCTTCATCTGCCAAAAACGCATATGGCTATAACCGACCAGATATTTCGTTTGGTAAGAGGGGTTAACTGTCGTAAAAGTTGCTGGAATAGATCACTTGTGCTGTAGCTGATCTGTGCCAGGGGTCTAAAAACCGCGGTATCCATTAGTAGCTATGCACATTCAATTCACAAGATAGGTCTTACAGGAGTGGCCTGCTCACAATTAGTGGTCTGGGTAAGGGAAATTTTCCACTAAAAGGGGATTCCGCATACTGTGATAGAAATTACATTTACTCTGAAACAGTGAAATTGGCAAATCAGAATTTGTGAAGTATGATTCATACTAAGCAGCCGAGAGCAGAATACAAGATAAGAGAACTGTAGTTGTTTTCCAGGAAATATTTTTATATATGAAATTTGTAATAAAATCTTTGTGTTTATTTATAATTTGTTTTCTTTTGTATCTTGTTCATTGGTCTATTATTTACAATATTCTTTCAGAACGACGTATGTAGTGGCAGAGGTCGTGCACTTGTTCCATTTCGATTTGGAGAAGTTTGCTGGGTTTGTGCGGCTGGTCAGCCACGAGCGGGTAGAAGTTGTCGAGTTCGTGCATGCCGCTGAGGAGGCGCTTTGGGACCAGTTGTCGAATTCGACGGTTTCGTTTTCCACCAGCAGGCAGAAGTTGCCGAGTTCCGGCGAGCCGATGGAAACGCTGCTCCACGAGCTGGTATGAAAACTCCTGTCGATCGAATTCTTCGATATGAAATAGCTGTTACAATGTGGTTGCAGAGCTTTTAATGGGTGCACTGAAAAATGTAGAAATGGATGCATGCTATGGCGACGGACGGACGGGTAGGAAAGGGAAAATACGACCGGCTAAAAAACCAACACCAGTATTTTAGTTCTAAATAAGCGGTATTTTTCGTTATTTTTTTTTGTCTTGGTTATTACAAGTTCTTTATTTTTATAATAGTAACCGAATGAAAAAGGAAATAGCAATTGGCCATAGCAGCAGCGCTAAAAGTTTTAGTTTTTAAATCAAAGGTTCAAATGTGTGTGAATTCCAAACGGACCAAACTGCTGAGGTCATCGGTCCCTACATTTACACATTACTTAAACTATCTTAAACTGACTTAAGCAAGGACAACACACACACCCATGCCCGAAGGAGGACTCGAACCTCCGGCGGGACGGGCCGCGCAATCAGTAACATGGCGCCTCTAACCGCACGGCTGCTCCTCGCGGCAGTTTTTGTTTTTTTTTTTTTTTTTTTGCTCCTAATATTTGCATTGATTTGATATATTGCGCTATTTTAGAAAATGGGAAAAACGATTAATGCTATTTTAATAACAATGGTGACAGAAACGGATAACAAACCCGTGGCATAAGGTTGTTGTTGTGGTCTTCAGTCCTGAGACTGTTTTGTTGCAGCTCTCCATGCTACTCTATCCTGTGCAAGCTTCTTTATCTCCCAGTACCTACTGCAACCTACATCCTTCTGAATCTGCTTAGTGTATTCATCTCTAGGTCTCCCTCTATGGCTTTTAACCTCCACGCTGCCCTCCAATACTAAATTGGTGATCCCTTGATGCCTCAGAACATGTCCTACCATCCGGTCCCTTCTTCTTGTCAAGTTGTGCCACAAACTCCTCTTCCCCCAATTTTATTCAATACCTCATTAGTTATGTGATCTACCCATCTAATCTTCAGCATTCTTCTGTAGTACCACATTTCAAAAGCTTCTATTCTCTTCTTGTCCAAACTATTTATCGTCCATGTTTCACTTCCATACATTTCTACACTCCATACAAATACTTTCAGAAACGACTTCCTGACACATGGCATAAGGATTGGTGCAGAAATGCTGAGACAATAATGTCTCTGTCACCATGTGGCGTGGTCTGTTACGTGGTACGCTTGTAAATCCAGTGTGCAAGACTTGCCCCATCTGGTAGTTCCTCACCGTCTTCGGACATCAGTCGTCTTACACAGTAGCACCATGGATGTATTTTACGAAACGTGGTGTCGATGAAGTACAATGCTTCGTTTCCTACAATGCACCACTTCCACTAAAAAACTAAAAAGGGGAGAAACCACAACCAACTTGTGACATAATATGAGGGAAAAACATAAAACAACATTTCATTCATGGCTTATAATAAGAATAGGAAGCAGCTGGCATGCTGTCTGTGTCTACGTAACATCCTCTATCCGGTTGTAGCGCTTGAAAACGGACAAATTAACACGAAAAATAGTTTTCAGTCTCAGTTCTCACCCTTCAAAACTAACTATTCGTAATGCATAAATTGTGGTTTGAATTCCAACAAGATTTTGTAGGGGAGTTTCAAAAAATTACAATCAATTGGAGAATACTGCTAATTTTGTGGAGTCAACCATTAGCCACTTTTCGCGAAAACAGCAAGTGGAGGACGGACTAAGATTTTCTTTATTTGCATATTATTATTATTATTATTATTATTATATTATTAGCGAATGTCCCCATTGGAGAAGGATAAGCAGGTGATTTTCATTCATTCTTAAGGCGTTTCTTATTTCCCCCGGATTTTTTTTCATTTTCCCCCCGGCAGGACTTCTTTCTGTCTTCCATCCACTTGGCCGGTATGGCTTTGGTTCCGTCTCTGGACTAAACTTCCACCTATGAATTTTGCTTCTGAATGTATACCTATCTGACGTGTTTGTCACGTCAATTTTTGCTTTAGTCAAATCCTTCTTAACTTCAGTTACCCAGGGTATTGACCCTTTAAGTGGTGTCACGTAGTCCAAGAGACGTTTAGCTGGTCTGTTTCCAGGTAATCTGTTTAGGTGTCTATAGAACTTCATTCGTATCTTTCTGATGTCAATTTCGATGTATGATACTTTTTCTGTTACCTCGATGGTTAGCAATCTGTATCCATCTCGGGCGTATCGTGGTCCCAGAATCTTTCTAATAATCTTTCTCTCTAATTTCTTAATTTCTTGGAAATCTAGTGTTAGATTCAGTGAGAGTGTTTCACTTACGTCGGTGACTGTCGGTTTGATTACTACGTTGTAGTGTCTGATTTCAGAGCCTTTTGACAGGCAATTTTTGTTACAGTCTCGACGCTTTCGTGATTTCCTGTAATCTGTTTTTGTGCTATTTTTTTCAAATCCTCTTGGTTCATAAATTCATCGATATACTTGAAGTGAGGACTTTGTTGATTTCGCCATAATTTGTTTTAAATTTCGAAATATTTAATGTGAAACACACGAATCTACCCGTCTCAAAGGAGATTTGCAGGCCAACCTTCTCTGCACACTCTTTGAGGGTCTCGACGTGTTTTACTGCTGTTTCTTCACTGTCGGTTAGAATCGCTTAGCCGTCTGGCGATCTCCAAGGTAGTGTTACAGGCCCTTTCCTGTTACTTATCTACATAAACGATTTGGGAGACAATCTGAGCAGCCGTCTTAGTTTTTTTGCAGATGATTCTGTCGTCTATCGTCTGGTAAAGTCATCAAAAGATCAAAACAAATTGCAAAACCATTCAGAAAGGAAATCTGTATGGTGCGAAAATTGGCAACTGACCATAAAAAAACGAAAAGTGTGAGGTGATCCACACGAGTGCTAAAAGGAATCCGTTAAACTTCGGTTTCACGATAAATTAGTCAAATCTACAGCCCGAAAGTTCAACTAAATACGTAGGAATTACAATTACGAACAACTTAAATTGGAAGGAACACGTAGAAAATGTTGTGGACAAGGCTAACTGAAGACTACGTATCATTAGCAGGACACTTAGAAAATGTAACAGATCTGCTAGGGAGACTGCCTACACTACGCTTGTCCGTTCTCTTCTAGAATACTTCTGGGCGGTGTCGGGATCCTTACCAGATAGGGTTGACGGAGGACAACGAAAAAGTTCGAAGAAGGGCAGCACGTTTTGTATTATCGCTAAATAGGGGAGAGAGTGTCACTGAATTGAAACAGGATTTGGGATGGACACCGTTAAAAGAAAGGCGTTTCTCGTTGCGCAGGAGTCTTTTCACGAAATTCCAATCACTAACGTTCACCTCCGAATGCGAAAATATTTTGTTGACTCTGACCTACATAGAGAGAAACGATCACCATGATAAAATAAGGGAAATCAGAGCTCGTACGGAAAGATACGGGTGTTCGTTCTTTTCGCGCGCTATACGATATTGAAATAACAAAGAATTGTGAAAATGGTTCGATGAGCCGTCTGCCAGGTATTTAAATGTGATTTGCAGAGTATCCATGTAGATGTACAGTCGTGGACAAAACGAGCGAGACCCCTCGCCTTTTCGTTATGCTGATCCGCACGGATTTAAAGTCTGCTACACAGCATAATAGGCAAGGCGACGAAGTGCTACCAACATACTATGCACAGGCGTGAAATTGACAAACTATCTGAACTTTTTTAGGCTGTTTTCAATAATTTGTAAGACTATATTAATGCTGATTAGTGTGTTAAATACAACACGTAAATATAAGACAGAATGAAGGAAGAAACGCTAATTGGTATGAACTGTACCAATAAAAATGAATTTCAACTTATCGAGATAACATAATTGTTTTAGTAATACAAAGAACGCCGGATCGTTACGAATTAGCAAAATATTATCCGCTTTCGGCCGCGAAACGGTCTGTGTCAACGTTCAGACCAGTCATACTGGATTACCGTTGCTGACCTACCATGAAAGTGTGCAAATTTAACAATGCGTGAAGATTCATAACGAAATTCAGTTAAAAATCATTCAGTGCCACACTTAAGTCAAATCCATTATTGACAGAAGCGGAAAAAGTAGGCAGTAACATGTATGAAATTCTACAAGAGTGTCATATTGACATGCACAGGGCGCCAGTACAGAATAAAGGTAGCGATAAAACGTATTGGGGCCGCGAGAATTTCTAAAAATTGCTTTACTGATATTCTACCTGCCTCCATCGAGATTAGAACCGAAAACAAACCAGACCTTCCTTTCACTACGCTAGCAGACAACCCATGCAAACCTCTATTATTACCCCAGACATGAATAAGCCACCAATTTCGCAATGAAAATGGCATATTGATCTGCAGTTTCTGTTGCATAGGGCTTTCTGGACTCAAAAACATGAATTTTCTTCCTTTATGTCACCGCTTATGTGGCAACCATTCGGGATGTTTATCGAAATAGCAAAATACTGTTATTACAGAGTAAATTTAGTAGGATATTTCTGCACCACCCCAGGAAATAAACGGCTCCACAGCTGCCAAACGTACTCTACACAGTTTCGAATTCTCCACTAGACTCGCCACAGCCGCAAAACGTTCATTAGCCTCAGTGTTTCTTAAGCTACCTAGCAATGGGAATGTTCGCACTTCTAAAACACGGTAGCATTAATACTGGGATGTGAATTACAACGTGTATAGGCAAATGGATTCTATTTGCATTCCTGTAAACGTGATTTGGATCGAAAGCGTAGCTACGATTAATATGCTGATGTATCGACTACAACTAGAACATTTCGAATAAAGAGTAGGGAGTGTTATTTATGCGGCCCTCATCTTCAGTAGCTGTCGTAGCTGTTTTCATTGTTAGGATTTCGTCACCTAAACCGGTAAAAACGGAACCCTACTAGTCTCACTTTCTTGACCGTCTATCGGTCTACCCAACCTTTCAAACCCGTTTACTCCAGAACGGGTAGACATAATAAGCGGAAATGTATCGCACTTCTTGCGGTAACTGGTCCCTTGGTGGTGTAAAAAAGTGAGCTTCTATGTCAACGCAATCTAAAGATATGGCCGTTTATGTAAAGAAAATTTACGCGAAAGGTCAAAAAATGGCTTCAAGAACTATGCGACCAAACTGCTTATGTCATCAGCCCCTAGACCTAGAACTACTTAAACCTAGCTAGCCTAAGGACATCACAGTCCGCATCGACTACTCAGTTTGTATATTTTGCTTTTTTTTTTTCATAGTTCCACACAACTTCTTCCTGTTTTCTCGATTGATCTGTGTTCAGTTTTTCAAGGCCTATCCACTGCGCCAACTTATAGGGAGGTTCCCTTGTTAGCTATGAAACAACTGTAGCGAAACGGAGCATCCTCGTTATCCATGTGATGGATAAGGCGACTAATTCGCAACATAAATGTCAGTGTAAGCATCAATCTATGTTGGAACGTGCTTCCTGGACCAAATAACATACGTTTCCTACGTCTTCAATACGAATCATGAAGCAAATGTAATTTACAGGACATAAAAATATCGAGTGATTTTACTAACATAATTATAAACCACCCACGAACATAAATCGATGATCACATAGTTGTAAAAAAGTAGTCTACAGTATTGCCATTGTCCATTAGACTAGCAGCAGGAAGAAAACGTACGCTCAGCTGTGATGAGATATCTTGCACTGACGAAGCTCGCGCTTCGAAGACACCACAGCATCGTCTGCCACCATTTCATGGGAAACGAAATATCTCAAGTGTACAGCCTTAGACATAAAAACACCGCCGGCGCAAGCACCGTGCGATCCGCGATATGACGCCGTTGAAAGCACGGCTAACCCGCGCCGGAAAGCTGTTAATATCATCTGATGTTGCTAACAAGTTATTTACTTCTGGTGAATGATTCTCTGCGCAGTTCATTTAAGATAGAATAACTAAAATATATTTGATGTTACGGAAGACGAAGGACGCCTAATTCATTTCCCTCTCTTTACTTATGATGTTACATTCGCAATCTGAGCATACGTATTATCCATAACCACACTTTAGCGCCACACAGATACGTGAATGAAACACATTGGAGTACAGTTTTAGACATAAAAACTGACAGCCGGCCGCCTGCCACAGAGACTAAGTCCGAGTCTATTCACTTAACGTAGCCAATAAAACTGACCGGCCATCTGCACAATATGGCAACACTGTAAGATGCGGAAGCGTTAGGAGGAAGTGTTGTCTACTTCCGAGATGTTCTCGGATTGTGTGAGCCCGTGGTCTAGTGCTAGCCGGCACGGTAGCTCAGCGTGTTCGGTCAGAGAGCCGGTTGGCCTCTGTAATAAAAAAAACTGAGTGGAAGGATCAGCCACCGAACTTGAACAGGATGTCCTGCGACGTCCGCAACGACCAAACACAACGATCAATAATGAACAATAAGAAAAAAAAAGAAAAGAAAAAATGGTAATCGTCATGCATTCTAAGCTTATGGTCGCCTGTTCGTGTCCAACTATTTTTTTTTACCACATTTCGGTCTAAAGTTATGATTCTGATTGAGCATCGAAGATAATTCGCTTAACATTCTACCCACCAGCAACGACAAGTATTCCAGAAACAATTCCGCAGGACAGCTCGTGGCTGCGCCGCGATCATAACAGCTTCCGTTCGAGCGTTTCCTCGCGCTGCAGCGGCTACCGGCCACCGGCCAGACGCCACCCGCCGCCTGAAATCCGGCGCCGCCCATGTGAACGCGGCGCCGCGTTGTCAGTGTATGTATCAACCGTCATTTTCGAATTTGAAGTTCTAGTTATCATCTTGCAGTTAAGCACTGGATTTTGCATACTTGAAAATCATGAACTACAGTTAAGCATTGTAAAATTGAGTCGCAAGTGGAAAAAGGTGTAACATCTGCAACACAACGTTTACTTTTGGTATAACAGAGGGGTGAATGCAGAGGAGGCAGCTAGAAAGATTTGAACTGTGTTTGGAGCGAGTGCTTTTGGTAAAAATACGCCAGAAAAAGATATTCGTGTTTCAACAAAGATCGTTCTGGCATGAATGATTTTCCACATTAAGGAAGTCTCGACTACTGATAGATGTGATAGATTACTATTTAACCATCATGCGATGTTTGCATTCAACAGGCAAAGTTCAGAAGTCTGGTGTAGGAGTACTGCATGCTCTAATTCGAAACAACAAAAATCAATGGAGTGACTATTATTGAACGTCATCAGGTCACTCATCGACCATTCCAATGCAGTACTGTTACTGGTGAAGTATTTTGTTGCCTTTATTGTCAACTTCCTAAGAACAAATAAAGGCTGTGCCCCACCAAAAGACGTAAACTCGAGGAAAGAGTAACGTGAACATGATATTTTACATCTGATAATTCCGAAAGTGTGTTTTGGGCTACGAATTCTGCCCCCAGGGTGTGTGCAACACAGCTGGCATTTGTTGCCACAACTGAGACACCTTTCTTTCGCAGTGTAAGAAAATCGAGCAACAAAACTACATCACCTGTGCTACTGTATGATAACGCACTATGTTGATTTGAGAAAGAAAACAATCCAGGAGATTGATAGAAAAGTCGTCTGTCAGGCACTTGTATTGATAGGGAAGTCCTCTCTCAAGCACTTGTCCCTCTCGTCATATATTTGTAAAATTTTACCTTTCCCACTCTTGATCGATCAACCGTCAAGGCAATTCATTTCTAGACGGAAATACTCTTAAAACTACTCTGGTTTAATGACATCGTTAGAACCAGTAGGCTTCTACAGGCGTAGAATTTGTAAACAACTTTAGCATTGTCAGATCGTTTTAGATATCGTGAAAGAAAATTCTGCTGCTGATTAATTTCTCTTTGATAATTACTGTTGCGTTTAGTAAACTAATGGAAAATGCAATTAAAATATTCACTGTACTAATACAAATTAAATTCAGCTTCCTACAGAAACATCACGACGGCAGTCTATCTTAATAAAGCATTAAGTGTCTGTGAGACGATCGAACCTATTTTAACACGAATTAGTAGGATATTACCAACTTTTGACTTCGAAAAGATCTGTATTTATTTCATTTCCTGTACCATTCGCAAGTATTATGAAAATGTGACATTTCATAGGTAAAATTATGTATTCACAACAACAAAAAATATGTCGGTAGAAAACAAAAGTGGCATTATGAATTTGGCAGTACCGTAAGGTTTTCGCTCTGACACTAAGAGTTACTGAAAGTAGCAAGACGAATTTTGCTCGAGCGTTGTCTTACGATTCCCTTATTGAGTTTTTATCAGCCTGCTTGTAGCTGTGCTACAAAAGAATTAAAAATCTGGCTTTCAGCGAGTCGCGAATGGCGAACGAAAGCAGCTTGCACCTGTTAGCTAAGCATGTTACCTGGGAACTGGTTTTTTCCTAAACTGGGAAGACGTCCTTTTGTGGTTGAATTGTTGGCAAATGTCAGTCAGACGTGTGCCGTTGGTCTAAGCGTTTCGGTGTGTTGAATTTGTACCAAAGATTTTTCTACAGGTTTTTTCTGCCCAAATAGAGAGTTGAAGTTTCCCATTAGTATTTTCACGTCATCCTGGTGAATTTTGCTCATAGTATTTTCGACTTGGTTTAGGTTAGTTAAGTTTAATTAGTTCTAAGTTCTAGGCGACTGATGACCTCAGAAGTTAAGTCGCATAGTGCTCAGAGCCATTTGAACCATTTTGAACCAGAATTTTTCGACATTTTCGGTGTTTTTCTTATTTTCGATGTTGGTGGGGACACGTGCATTGATGAGTGTATATTTTTTACTGGGGCTCTGAAGGAGCATAGTACCTAAGCTTACACACTACTTAACCTAAATTATCCTAAGGACAAACACACAAACTCATGCCTGAGGGAGGACTCGAACCTCCGCCGGGATCAGCCACACAGCCCATGACTGGAGTGCCCCAGACCGCTCGGCTAATCCCGCGCGGCTACTAAAAGTATACTCGTCCACAAAACCCATGTGGACAATTATCTGATAATCGGTCAGGCTTCGCTTTGTCGCAGCTCTTTAGCATACAAGTCCATTTACTTTCAGGCTCCTCCTTACAATTCTTGCAATGCAAGGTAATTGAAAAATCCCATCCACTCGACGCCAACTGAGGAACTGACTGGTGCATGTGTTGTTCAACACACAGTAGTTGTCAGCCTCACTAGAAGCAATGACTGTGTGTCTGTGTGTGTGTGTGAGTGTGTGTGTGTGTGTGTGTGTGTGTGTGTGTGTTTGTGTGTGTTTTCGTGTTCATGCACAATCTGAATCAATACTATTAACATTAGAGAGAAAACCAACAATAAATAATTCATCAAATATGACTATAAAGTATTTTAATGCGATGGGAAGTTACTAACTGAATTTTCACCCAACCCACGTCCAGCATATTACGTTAAGTAAGATGTATTAACTCCATAGTATCGTTAGCAGAGACAGTGCGCTCTTGTTGTCGAGGCTCGCGACAAGCGCAGCGATCAGCAGTGCCCAATGCCGCCGCGATTTGTTTATGTTGGCTGAGCGTGGACACTGCAGCAGACGCTTCGCCATAAACAGAAAGAAATCACCTTGTCTCTGACCGCAGTGAGCGGATATCACTGCCTGCGTGTTCTTATAGTAACCAACGTGAGACTCTACTCACAGGAGCCATGGAGCAATTGCAACGGGTATCATGTCATTAGTCATCAGAATATTAACCAGTGATGAAATGTCCACTCTATATGAAGCCCAAGAAAATAGGAACCTTCTCACAAAGGAATGTGAGGTGATATCAAAATTTATCCAACATACAAAAATTAACTGCAGGGCTTTCATGTATGCAGTAGTAGCACACAAGGAAATATTATGTCTTGGAAGCGTATATTTCATTTCCTCTTCTCATTTTAACGCCCTTGTTTTAGTATGAAGTGGGAAAATAAACACTAAAAACTCAAGTTCCTGAGAAGCATATAAGTCATTTCCTCTTCTCATATCATAACTATTGTTTCAGTATGAGGTAAAAAAATAAATAGTTTAGGGTTCTGAAACATAATATGACACCAGATTCTTATCGTAGGCGCTATCGGAAACGCAATAAGCAGGGAGCTGTCCATTGTTTTGTCCAAAAGTCTGTTTCCTTTCATGCATTACTCACGTTAGGAGATTCTTATTTAAGGACTTGTGGGCATCAAGTTCTTCAGCAGAACAAGCCTTATGTTATTGTGCTAATTACGGTATGGAAAAAATGCAACAAAGACGAGTTCCCCTGGAGCACATGTCTGTATTCAGCAATGACCGCCAGCTGCCACAACACTTCACAGAATCCTTGCGGCGGGCAACAAAACTGTGCGTGCACTTCAGACTTCATTCAGTAAGACGTCAGGAGATGGATGGAAACGTCAAATTAAAGTTTCTTTCCGAGTCGTATTCAACCCAGAATGAGGTGTTATTAAGGTAGTTGAACGTTCTAGCAATTACACTTATATAATTCCAATATGAGTATTCAGATAGCCAAAAGAACCCGTTAGTGCGAAACCATGTGGAACTGCATTAACATCAAACTGCAAGAACTTGAGACAATACGTGGACTCTTCTCTTCGCTAGGTGACCTATTACTGATATTTAGGATTCTCACCTGCCTAGGCGTAATGGAAACGGAACTTCAGAGGCGCTTTCCGCTATTCTTGACAAACATGAGAAACTTGTAATCACAGCGAGTTACAACTGCGTGATGATAATGGTTCAGGTTGTCAGTAGTTGTGGTGGTGTTATGCTGTCAAACTGCTTACGGCAACGTTAATGGTGGCGCACATAATTTAGCGCTGACTACCTACCTAAGTAAAGATAGTGTTGTGGCGTCGTCGTTTGTCTTTATTTGGCCTCAGCTTGAGTAATCCGATTTAACGAACATAGTACTACATCCGCGGGCTGCTAATGATACAGTATGACTACAGAGATCATCGTGCGGGTATTACATTAATTCTGCAATGAACATTAAAAAATGTTACCCTCAGCTATGCAGCTGGAATGACTCATTACACAGGTACTCTATGTTGCACTTGGTTAAGTGATCAGTTCGCTGCAATCCTGCTTCTTCTGTTTGTAAATGCTTGTATACGTCAAAAATGGTTCAAATGGTTCTGAGTGCTATGGGACTTAACATCTGAGGTGGTCAGTCCGCTAGAACTTAGAACTACTTAAACCTAACTAACTGGAGTCGAACCTGAGACCGTAGCTCTCGCGCGGTTCCAGACTGTAGCGCCTAGAACTGCTCGGCCACCCTGGCCGGCATACTTGTATACTGACCACTCGTTATTTGACTAAATATGAACTACAATCTAATTCGCATGTATATGGCATGGGTTAGCTCCGGCACGAAGGTATGACTAAGGACTGGCTTCCGTTGGAGTCCCGTTATTTTGATGGCAAGACTAATGTTCGCAAATCACCTCTATTGCCTCAAAAAACAATTGCATCTTAAATATCGAAGGACCGACGTCCGCACTGTCACAGCGCGTTGAAATACAGCAACGACAGCAGATGAAAATTTGTGACCGACTGAGCTTCGAACCTAGACCTGCTGCTTACTAGACAGACGTTCTGACCACTGCACTATTACTTTTTTTAAAGTTTGAGAAGAATTTCAGCACCAGGTAAGCGGAGGCAAAGAGGGCAGGGGTCGAAAATCCGAGGCCTGGCCACAGTGCCTCCCCCATACCTGTCACTGAGCAGCTGCATTATTCACATGTATTCCATGTTTACACCCATATATTCCTTTAAATTGTTGAACAAAATTGAAGTAGTAATTAAGGTAAAATAAATTACAGATTGTCGCCTCCAATCGCGCGCGATCCTTGTGGAACATAACTTACAACAGTGAACAGGGCGACGGAAAAATAAATAACAACCATTCATTCAGAAATATATTCACAATTTAAGTTATTATGCACTGGATGCATATGAAGTCTGTAAGGAAGCCATATATTTTTCAACAAATGGAAGAAGTTTCGGAGCCGGAGGGGGTTTGCCAAATTAGAACAGTTGTGATTTAAGAACCGACGTAAAAAATATTCCAGGAATAAAAAAAAGTGAAAGAATAGTATTCTGCTTCTAATCAATAAAACTGTCCATCTCTTTGTAGCCCACATAAAGCAATAGATAAAAATTTTTTAAAACATTCCTTATATTTGTTATTCTTCTTCAGCTTAAAATGTTCTTCTGCAATATAAAACATGCACTCTTCTAAGTTATAAGTTTTGTTTATTACGACGTACAACACAAACTGTCACAGAAGCCACAAATAACTGTTATTCTTTGCGGACGGGTAACATTTCCAGTCAGGTTTAAAGCTTCAGTTATCGGTATATGACTTTCTGCGGTTCTGTGGATAGTGCTAATTTCTTCGTAGTTCAGTTCCAAATTCTGATTCTATTTTCACATAAGAAGATGTGCGCTACAGTTTCTAGAAGCCCACATTTGTCGCAGTATGAAGATGGTCTCAATTTGATTTTTCATAATCGTTCCGCTGAGGGTATGGTTTCGTTTACAACGTCGCACCATACGGCAATGACTCTAGTTGGTATAATTTTATTGTTGATATTTTTCCAGACGTTTCTCCAGTTTTTTGTAGGTTAATTCACCGGAATTGGTTTGTGTAGACGATGTCTGGTAATATAATCATAGACGGTTCTAGTGTTGGTTTGTGCTGGTGGAAGTCTAATACAGCTCCAATCGCCATAGTACTTTTGGACGTAATCTAGGCTGGCGTGCTACATTAACAGGAGCGTTCCTATCTCGAGGATCTAGCGAGAGGAACAGAAGTTTCGTGATGCTTGTCTTAGTGGCATGTATTAGTTTAAAGGCACGTCTTTAATTCCAAGTCCTCTGTTTTGCCTGTGCAAAGTCGCCGTGTGGAAGGGTACTTTGAAAATATTTTGTTTCCACACATACCAAGAGGCTACAGCTAATATTTTATGTGCAGTGACCTGCAGTATCGGTAAGACAGCTGTGACATGATAAATTTTGCTACGTATGTATGTATTTATAAACTGAACTTTCTGCAGTCACTCTAACGATCGCATATCATGGTCCTTCAACACGGTTCCGATGACATTAAGTTTCCGCTCCCAACTGTTCGTGGCCATTCGCTTGGGGTTCGCCCTTAACCACAATCCGAGATGGAGACTCACTTCAGTTACATCTAACCAGTGCGCACTTATTGCACTATTGTAGGAACCGAGATGCAGTATTTTGGATTTAAAATTTTGTAAATTTGTGGTGAGAACGTATGGGACCAAGTAAGCTTACACACTACTTAATCTAACTTAAACTGTGGACAATGCCGGAGGGAGGACTCGAAGCTCCGACGGTGGGCACTGTCGGGACACAGCAACCAACCTCTCTGCAGCACATATCTACACACGCTCCTCATCAGACGCGAATTCCCATCTTTGCCGTATACCACATGTGCGGTACTCCCCCCTCCCTCCCCCACCCCCCTCCTCACCGACCATTATTCCACTCGCTCGCGGCCACACTGTATTCCCGCGAGGGTTCGGACGATGTCGTGCGTCAGGGTTCGGACGATGCCGTGCGTCTAGCACTGAAAACTTTAGATGACCCGTCGAGAGCCAAATAATTATACAGGATGTTTCAGGAGAAATAGTAATTATTGTAAGAGATGGTAGTATAGACAAATTGCAGAAACAATGACATATAACATGTGTCCAATTTTTATTGAACATACATATAGCTGGGTTGTAATGTATCTAGAGGTAGCCCTAGATGGAAAAATATTATGAACACCTCACATAAATAATTTGTTCCACTGCGAAAGACAATCTTATAAGCACTAGAAGCTGCTGTAGGGTAAAATTGGGTCTAAACCCAGTACTTACTGGATATACACCTCTGTAAAAAGACCATTGGTAATTTATAGGCCTATAATATGAACAAAGTCGAACAGAAGGTGGCTGCTAGGGAGTCTGGCAAAGTGCAGAGACTGATCTGCTTTCACAAACAGATGGAATTAGCAGGACATCCACTCTTGGGATTGGTATTACGCTAGACATGCCAGCCTTACACCTGTGGCTTAAAATGGAGACAGCGGCAGGGACATAAAGGCTAAAAATTGGAAATAGCTGGATACAGTTAGAATATACGGAATCCCAAATTAGTATGGCGCTGGCTCGGGAAATGCCGACTAACTATACAATAACTTGTAGCTGTTTCAATAAACCCTGCCATGTAACAGTTGGAGGCAGGGAGCAGTGGAAGAACGAAACACTAAACCGTGCAGGAGACATATAGTGGTTTGCTGAGAGGTCGAGAACAGATGAATGTACCGGGCCTGGTGTACTGCCTAGAATCTCTTTAGGGAAGATGGCCACAGTATTACATGACATCTTCTATCAGCAAATGCACGGAGGAGAATTAGAGTAGACCCTACAAAAATCGTAGCATCCACTTTTATTCAGACAGCCAAGCAGCTCTGAAATCTCTATCAGTTCGTACAACTAGATCGAAGGTCGTTGCAGAATGCCATGAAACATTTTCTTTCGGACGTGTCCGAAAGAACAGACATCACACATATATCCATATACAGGGTGTTTCAGGAGGAATAGTAGATATTTTAGCAGGTGGTAGTACAGACGAAATGCATAAAAAAATTCCATATAAATGCGTCCACTTTTTATTGAGGACAGAGATACAGCTGTTAGTACACTCTTTGACATAAAACTCGACCGGCGGCCGGCCGCTTCAGAGGCTAAGTCCGCGCCGATCGCGACATGGGACAAAAAAACTGGCCAACTCGCTAATTCTCTAAGTCCGGTTATCTGCACAATCTGGCAACACTGTAGACTGCGGCACTTCCTGGAGGAAAACTTGTCCCAAGATAGAGACACTCTAGGCTGATTACGCCTGTGGTCTTGCGGTAGCGTGCGTTGTTTCTGTTCATAATGTCAGTGGATCGAGAGCAGCTGGCATAAAATATTTTTATAGCCTCTTCTGTCTGAATGCTGAAGACGTGAATGTAATGGTAGCGCAGATTCAATTTATTTCGCTTTATGATACACCGATATCAAAATTTTATCCAGTAACGATTTTGCGGCAGATTTCCTGCAGACTGTCCTCCTCTGGACGCTGTATGCGGCAAAGCTCCGGGATCCATTTGCTGGCTACTGGCAGCGGCCGTGGCGACAGCAGCGGCGCTGCCCTCCCCCGTTCTTTATCGAAAGCGCCTGCTACCGCTCATCGCTTTTGATGATTTAAAACGCTTTATTATTAAGTGTTACTCCACAGAAAATTTCTACAATTTCCATTCACGCTCAAAAGCAACGGAGACAGACGCCCTGATTAGTAGGCGGGTAATCGGCAAGAGCTGAGTATGGCCCGAAATTAATTTTATAGACTGGGACGAAATTAAACCACCTCACTACATTCGATGAATTTATAAATGCCTCATACCTCGTTTCTTTTCCTTTCAAACTTAATTATTTGTGCAACTTTTGGTCAATGTTTGGATGTTTTCGTCAAGCCAGAGTGAGCGTCTGTGGTGTAAAGTGTATTACAGTTCTTGTTTCATTCCTTATGGTAAGTCTATGCGATAAACTGTGTGAATACCTTGCAATGCATGCTCTGTAGCAGTGCAGGCACACTGCACATTTGGAGTTCCATGTACGGGTTCATGAAGTATTTATTGTTGATCGGAAGTGATAGTTAAGGTCATCAGATTTCAACCAGAAAAATTTGTCGTTTTGAAGGTTTCAGAGAACGGAAAGGAATTGCTAACGCCGGTGTTAGAAAACGTCTACAGTTAAATGCTATTGCAAAAATTTAGAAGATGGGAACTATATTAATGAACAGGTGCACTTCATAAACAACCTTCCGACATGTTAGACCTATATGACGAACAAAGCTCAAATTTATATCGTTGACAGTCGGTTTGAATCTTTTCAGGACCTATTTTACAGTGAAGCACCTTGGAATTTGCAAAGCAGAAATCCATGATATTAACTTAATTTACTAAGTCGAAATCGGACGAAGATTGATGTTTAAAGGCATTCTTCAGATTTCGCATAAGAAATATTTACTAGCAGTTTGCAACTCCATTAATTAAAATGAAAAATAAAAGGTTGTAGTCAGCGGCTTCTACCGTGATTCGAACTTATAGTACAAGCACTGCAACGCACAAGGGAACCTCTGAGCTAACGACACACTGGCGGCCAGAGGCGGACTATAGTCACTGCGATGTTGCCTGAGCCTCAAAACGCAACCTTAAACACACAAACAGAGGAGGTGGAGATTACTGTTTTAACATCCCGTCGACCACGATGTCATTAGAGACGGAGCACCAGCTCGGATTAGGGAAGGATGGGGAAGGAAATCGGCCGTGCCCTTCCTAAGGAACCATCCCGGCATTTTCCTGAAGCGATTTAGGGAA
Source organism: Schistocerca cancellata (assembly GCF_023864275.1). Lineage (NCBI taxonomy): Eukaryota > Metazoa > Arthropoda > Insecta > Orthoptera > Acrididae > Schistocerca > Schistocerca cancellata. The sequence goes on along the minus strand of NC_064630.1, from coordinate 597,437,370 downwards.
ATCATTGAAAACCTAAATCAGGATGGCCGGGCGCGGGATTGCATCGTCGTCCTCCCGAATGCACACACAAACTGGTGTTACTTATGTGAAGAACACCGTTCTTGGAGTCCAGAAATTAAATATACTTGCTAATTGTGTCATCTTGCAGTGGATTATATCGTACGAGTCTTCGATGTGCAAAACGAATGTCAAGTGAATTTAGCGAGGTAACGCCGACCTACACCCGGAAGTAAATGCACTATCAGAGTGTTGACAAATACTTGCTACGACGCTGCCATTTCTCGGCTCTCTGACGAGGCCGCTCTTCAGCGAAATGCTTGCCGTGATTCTCCGATAAGGTTCTTCAGAGTGGAGACGCGCGCGCACGTTTGGTTTTTATGCGGCGTTCTCCCCTGATGGTTTCTGACGTCGCCTTGTGGGCTATGTATACATATGAGACATTCAATTATCATTAATCCAGAATAATACAAGTTTCAGCGTCCGGCGTGGAAGAAGGCTGTTGACGCAGACATTATATCATTTCAACGTAGGGAAAGCAAAACGGATCATTCAATGTTTCTCATTCAACATAAAGCATGTGAGATAAATTTCCGTAACGTTCATAATCATCTCAAAAATACACCGGAAGCTTATTCGAATTGAATATAATGTAAGATACCAAAACCAAAACCAAAATTTCCGTAACGTTCATAATCATCTAAAAAATACACCGGAAGCTTATTCGAATTGAATATAATGTAAGATACCAAACGCTTTGCACCTCGATGTCGAATTTGTCCACTTGCAATCGTTTGCAGCATGCACATAGAATGTCATGATTACCACGAGAATGAAGAAATATGTTGGTAAGGATGGAAGCAAGAAGAGACGCAGTCAACAAATATTCTATTCCTCATGGCATTCATTTCATTTGACACGTAAGAAGAGGTAAAGCGGGAATTTACTTTCGTTAACACGAAAGATATGCCGCACATATTGATAACGAGGAAGTCTGCGTCTTCATACGTTTCCTCCTTGAAATCTGTATGCTCTATTATATACTAAGTAGCCCGATCATTGTTTCAGTAATGTTACCCTCTTGTTTGACCCCGTAACGATGAACAGATTCCAAATGCATGTCTCTGCGTGAAAGTAGCTGTTCGAACCCTTCCTGGGTTGTTTTTTGTGTTTTATTGCTTGGAATTCCTGAAGCAGACCACTGTGCCTACCCCCCTCGTGGGTTAGGTCTCAAAACTAAACCGCTTTGTATCCAATGGCATAATTTATTCATACAGCATCTGCATAAGACTCTTCCGAGTGAGAGAATGACAATAACAATCGTAACAAGAACAAGCAAATAATGAATGATGTTTATTCCAACGCAGAACGAGAATGGCTTTAAATATAAAAATCTATATCTATATCCATATCTATTGATCTTTGAGTTGGCACAATGCAAATATATTCTTAGCATTTAGTTACTGAATTTAGTTCTGTATGTTTGCAGAGAAAAGGAAAAGTCGGTACTTCTCGCTAGTGTAATATAATGTGAACCAGCAACTACCCTTTCCTTAGAACACGACTCAAGCAGGTCCTCAAGCAGGCACTGCTGCATTCTGTTCCCTGACATTGCTCTGATGACGGTTAATGCAGATAGTTCCGATTATGAAATACAAAACTTATTGTAGATTAGTTCCTAGGATAGTAACATTGAATTTGCGTTGTAGATGGCACATGAACGTGATGACTATCCATATTACTCATCAATATAAAAAGACAATATTTTGGGAATTTAGCGGGATTACTCAAAATGAATTCTGAAATTGGGTGACTGACCGCACAGGTGCTAAACGTCGTCAAGAGTATACGATGTCCTAATCGCATTAGGAATATGAAGATCGTCTTCGACAGCTCGCAACTTTCACATTGCTATCTCCACCCTACTCCAGACAGCTCTCGGTGGAGTTGCACTACGTTGCCGATGTTATGGAAGGCCTTCAAACCGACAACAGACCACATATTGAAAAATACAAGCGAATTCTCTTGCAGCGTAAGCTTATTGTAACTAATCTAAAAATTATTGGAGAGGAACATTGTCCTATTCAAAAGAAGTAAAATGTTACACACTATTGACGTCAAACGGACATTATCTATGTCCTGTCTTGTGTCCTACTCATCTATAATATCAAGTGTACTATGAAAATGATTATATATAATGGATTATAAGGTAATGGATTGATACCAGATGGTGGGGGCCGGTCGATGTGGCCGTGCGGTTCTAGGCGCTTCAGTCTGGAACCGCGTGACCGCTACGGTCGCAGGTTCGAATCCTGCCTCGGGCATGGATGTGTGTGATGTCCTTAGGTTAGTTAGGTTTAAGTAGTTCTAAGTTCTAGGGGACTGATGACCTTAGAAGTTAAGTCCCATAGTGCTCAGAGCCATTTGAACCATTTGAACTATTTAACACAAAATGACATTAAAAATTTAAGTTATTCACGAGCAGCTAGTTGAGAATATGTTTGAACTTCAAATGACACGACGAACCGTCTTGTTCTGCATATGGATTCAAACCCAGCTCATGCAGACTAAGCAAAGATTTCGTGACTGACGGAAACTAACAGTCATTCCTGATTAGGCATACAGAGAGTGATATACCTCGATTTTAGACAGTATCAGTTAGCAAATATCAACTTTAAATTGCATAACGCAAACACTTTTAACAGACGTGAATTCCTACCCAGCACCTATTGTCCCTGTCAACGAACTAGAGAGATGTTAAATATTGCTTCTTCACAAGTAACTTACTTGAAATGCCGTGAGGTAAAGCTGTGTGTTGGACACGGATTCGAACCCGGAACCTAATCGGATTGCCATCGAAGCACAGTCAAATGTGACATATCGGAATTTCGCGGCAGTAACTAGATGTTTTAACTGAAATGACGAGACGAAACATTAATTTTTTCCTTCCCAGGACTCCAACCCGGCACCTATCGCTGTTATATTCTAGAGAAAACTAACGTTAAATATGGCTTTGTTGCACCAGCAGTGACATGTGAGCATGTTTGAACTGAAATAATATGACGAAGAGTTCAGCGCTCACTGGGAATAGAGCCCCACACATATCGTTGTTGACTACACACAAAGAGACGTCAGCTACCGAATTTTTCTCCACCAGCTGCTCAGAATAGCATCTTGAACTTACAGTCATCTCGCAAATAGTTCTGTGTCTCACTGGGAGTTAAAAACGTCGGATATCGTTAGTGTTGACAGCGAATGAAAATACATTAAAAATCAAAATTATTATCCACCAGCAGATAGGTGTTCTCATTCTAGAGCTTGATAATACATAATTAAATCTTTAGTGCCGGGCCAGGATTCGATCCCATTCACGCATAATATGTGAAGGTGTTGAGGAATCTGCAGTTTTGAACAAACAACAAATTGTAGTCGAGCTGTATTGCCACGAAGGGATCAAATTCCACGTTAAGGGCGGTCTGAGTTGCATTCCCAGTTCAGAACCAATTTTATCGACATACAGAAGCCCAAATAAAAGATGGAATAAGTGTCCTGTGACCATACATAGCGTTTGTGTCGTCACTTGAAATAAATAACTAGTATAAGAAAGGTTACTGGTGATAGAGTTTCTACATGTCGCCACTCCAGACTTTATTGTGGTTCAACCTACCGTCTACTTGGTAAAGAAGGAATATCATCTTTAATGTGAATTTTCAGACCACGCAGCCATTATATCTCCTTCACTTGGTGTAGCCAGGAGAGAATGGAATCTGTCTCTCCCTATCTAAAATCATTGACAGAAGTGGGAATCGAACCCAGACCATAGGTATAACAACCTACCATCCGTCCAACAGACCACGAAATCCTCTTCTCTGCGAGTCATTTTTCTATCGTAACGCAGTTGCGCCACACTGGATGAGAATTCTGACACACAGGCTCCCTGTAGTAATTTGCAGCATGTTCAGTAAATTCATTTACTTGGTTGACCGAATCACCATGAACTAGCTGCCTCGGCTACCCAGTGCATACATTCGACTATTTTGTAATCACAGAAATAAAATCACGTTACTGCCACCTACACACAAATGCCAACATTGTAGGATGCAGAAGTTTAAATAGGAAGTGTTCCTTTCCACTTGAGCTATTCTATTGCGCTATCAGTTACTAGAAAACGTCGTTCAGTCCAAAAGAAAAGCTGTAACTGTTTGTCTCTCAGAAGTCAAGACCTGGCCATATGCATAATCTCACAGTGCTGTGGAATCCAAAAGTTCTGGAGGAATAGTTGCCGAGCTCTGGAGCTGTTGTAGCTACGTGTCAGCTTGTAGCATAGATAAGATGTCGCGAGTTCGAATACATGCAGTACTACATTTTTTAAAACGCAATTCTGCTCTCTGCTGAAGTTATCAATCTAATGGAACTTTGAACATAATTCCCTTCACTTCTCAACCCAAAGTAGTCGCATGTGGAAAAAGGACTAACAACTGTGACATTTTGTTTTATTCAGGTTTAATAGGCAGCAGGCAGCAGATGCATCTCGAAGATGTGCAGGGAGAGCGCATCGTGCCATAATATGTCAGAAAAGTATTTTCTACATTAGCCGTCGTGTGGTAGTGATATTTGATTCTTCTTCAAACTTTGATTGACAGCTTTAACTCAGAACAAATTTTCTACATGCATGTAATCAATAAACTGCATGTGCATTGTCAGACTGTCATAGGTAACATCAGACAATTCGCATATATCGTTGATGATTAATTTCTCTCTCATATTTACTATTGTTTTAACAACACTAAAGGAAACCTTACGAAAATTGTGCACTGTATTATAAGAAATGAAATAAAACTAACCATGATAACCTTACGACGAAAGGATCTGTACACAAGCATACCTCTATAGACACGAATTAATAAAATTCTACTCACTTAGATTTTGATTGGGTCTGTGTTTAATTGGTATGCTGTGTCATACTCAAGAGGTATGCAAATGTGGCATTTCATAAATATAGTTACGTATTCCTAGAAACCCAAAATTCGCTTGTCAGCAGCGGAAAGAGGCGTTACCTGTTGTGCAGCATTGTAAGTTTTTCAACATTGCACTATGAGCTGAAAGCATTTTCTTGCGATTTCCTTATTGATGTTTGATCTGACTGCTTGTAGCTCTTTCACAGAAGGGATAAAAACGTTTCAGTCAGTGAGACTGGAACTGCGAACCGTAACAGACGCTGTTTCACAGGTCAGCACGTTACCACAGAGCTGGCGAGGAGTTATGGGTTTCAGCTTCCTATTACGACGGCAATAGTAACTAGAACTCGTAAACCGCTATTTAAAGGTCGAGATTAGTTGCGATTTCCACCTGCAACGACTTTCCTGGGCTGAAAACCGTAAATTTTCAATCTTTTGTTACCCTTCAAGCTATAATAACTCAGATTATTCAATGGAAATGACAGGTAAAATCAAGTGAACTTTGAGGCTTAATTCCGTGCACACCAGGAAGTAACTCGTCCATCACAGAGTTGCCAAACATACGTTGCCTTGTTGCCAAATCTCAGTTACAGTACCAGCAGGAAGAAGACGAACCGATGTGATCCTACAGCAGTCTGGGAAGTGACCATAGCTGGTGTCTCCAAGTCGCGGCTGCTACGGCCTGGAATACGTAATGCGTCTGATTCGCTTTCTGTAACTAGGTTTAGGGACTGGAGCGTAGTTACTAATAATACTCAGAACTGACTGCAAACTGAGCATCATAAATCAGTAACTCTCATTATTGTTTTTATATTTCTTTCGTAAGTGCACTCAAAACTAAGAAAGTCATTCACAGGCGTTTTCGTGCCTCGCCGATAGTCGAGCACAACATACAAAAAAAAATAAAAAAGAATGTGTGTGTGTGTGTGTGTGTGTGTGTGTGTGTGTGAGAGAGAGAGAGAGAGAGAGAGAGAAATAAAAAGCAATGAGAGAGAGTGTAAAAAATTGTTGTAAAGAAATTGAATCATGGTATTTAAAGAAATCTTTCATTAAAATGACACGAAATTTGCTGAATTTGTGAAAAATCAAAATGGCTTCACATCCAGCCTATGATGCCTAGAAGAGTCTTTACATCCTGCTGACATGAGAATAGCATAATCTCTGCGTCAGAAGCTTGCTTCTACTTGACCATTTAATAGACTCGCATTTTTTCCACCGTGACTAATTTTGTAAGCTAAGCACATCATCCGTTACAGCACACTCCTGGGGCTGGGTAATGTGGCCACAATGGTCTGGTGGAACGAGCTATCACAGGTGCAATGCGTGGGTTCAGGCATTTACTTTTAAGAGGCACAAACAGATTTATTTTACCTCTGGTAACCTCAAGAGAAAGACGTTATAATCCAGAAACCGCATTAAACATCACGTTCCTTCATTACCAACTGGGCAGAGCCGGTTTACGTTGGGAAATGACACAGCGGAAGTCATGGTAAAAAGAAATACAGTCGCCAGTAAGCTTACTTACATTAGAAAATTTTATTTTATTTGATGAACCGATAGCCATTTAAAGGGACAGGGCTCTTATTTTACTTGTACTTGATTGAACTAGAGACGTTTAAAAATTTGGTGCTGGACTGTGATTCGAATTCGTATCTCCTCTTTCGAGGATCTGAATCTCTCGGAACAGTATAGTTCAGTCATTTCGTTCCTTTTCCCAAGACTGCAATCTTCTCTAGGTCTCCTCCAAAGGTAAGTATGTGGGTCTGAAACCTGATCCAGTACAAAAATATTCATAATTTCATTTCTAGCTTTATCAAGTGCACACCCACCTGCTAGTGAGAATTAACGCGCAATTTCAATGTCTGTTCATGTGTTGCCAACAATCGCAACAGGTGTCGTTATTTCTGGTCAAACACGCACACATCTTACTGTTCATGAGTAAGCAACTGATACTTAAGCTATATTCGTGGATGCACGGTAGGTGTGCAGTTCGATTGTCGCTTAGGCACAAAAGTTTGTATCCTTATTTTAGATTCAGACACCTAGCGGCTCGTAAGAAAAACCGATACGTAACATTTGATTTTTCTTAGTTAACAATCGGATTACGTGTTGGGTTCGTATCTCCGTCACAGAACTTCACATCATGCACTTCATCTATAAATGCATGCACACTTTGTTACTTCAGAATGGAGGTATATCAGACATCTTTCGTGGTTAGATAACAGGGATGAAAGGGTCTTGATAGGAGTCACGGTTTATTACAAAAATTGTCGTCTTTTATTTTCAAGTTTAGATTTGGTTACTGGTATTGGCAAAACTTTCGGTAATTCATGACTCTTCATGGCTAATCATCAATATGATGTGATTAGATTAGATTAGATTACATTAGATTAACTCTTGTTCCATAGATCATGAATACGACATTTCGTAATGATGTGGAACGTGTCATTTTAATGAAAGATTTCTTTAAATACCATGATTCAATTTCTTTACAACAATTTTTTACACTCTCTCTCATTGCTTTTTATTTCTCTCTCTCTCTCTCTCTCTCTCTCTCTCACACACACACACACACACACACACACACACACATTCTTTTTTATTTTTTTTTGTATGTTGTGCTCGACTATCGGCGAGGCACGAAAACGCCTGTGAATGACTTTCTTAGTTTTGAGTGCACTTACGAAAGAAATATAAAAACAATAATGAGAGTTACTGATTTATGATGCTCAGATTGCAGTCAGTTCTGAGTATTATTAGTAACTACGCTCCAGTCCCTAAACCTAGTTACAGAAAGCGAATCAGACGCATTACGTATTCCAGGCCGTAGCAGCCGCGACTTGGAGACACCAGCTATGGTTACTTCCCAGACCGCTGTAGGATCACATCGGTTCGTCTTCTTCCTGCTGGTACTGTAACTGAGATTTGGCAACAAGGCAACGTATGTTTGGCAACTCTGTGATGGACGAGTTACTTCCTGGTGTGCACGGAATTAAGCCTCAAAGTTCACTTGATTTTACCTGTCATTTCCATTGAATAATCTGAGTTATTATAGCTTGAAGGGTAACAAAAGATTGAAAATTTACGGTTTTCAGCCCAGGAAAGTCGTTGCAGGTGGAAATCGCAACTAATCTCGACCCTTAAATAGCGGTTTACGAGTTCTAGTTACTATTGCCGTCGTAATAGGAAGCTGAGACCCATACCTCCTCGCCAGCTCTGTGGTAACGTGCTGAGCTGTAAAACAGCGTCTGTTACGGTTCGCAGTTCCAGTCTCACTGACTGAAACGTTTTTATCCCTTCTGTGAAAGAGCTACAAGCAGTCAGATCAAACATCAATAAGGAAATCGCAAGAAAATGCTTTCAGCTCATAGTGCAATGTTGAAAAACTTACAATGCTGCACAACAGGTAACGCCTCTTTCCGCTGCTGACAAGCGAATTTTGGGTTTCTAGGAATACGTAACTATATTTATGAAATGCCACATTTGCATACCTCTTGAGTATGACACAGCATACCAATTAAACACAGACCCAATCAAAATCTAAGTGAGTAGAATTTTATTAATTCGTGTCTATAGAGGTATGCTTGTGTACAGATCCTTTCGTCGTAAGGTTATCATGGTTAGTTTTATTTCATTTCTTATAATACAGTGCACAATTTTCGTAAGGTTTCCTTTAGTGTTGTTAAAACAATAGTAAATATGAGAGAGAAATTAATCATCAACGATATATGCGAATTGTCTGATGTTACCTATGACAGTCTGACAATGCACATGCAGTTTATTGATTACATGCATGTAGAAAATTTGTTCTGAGTTAAAGCTGTCAATCAAAGTTTGAAGAAGAATCAAATATCACTACCACACGACGGCTAATGTAGAAAATACTTTTCTGACATATTATGGCACGATGCGCTCTCCCTGCACATCTTCGAGATGCATCTGCTGCCTGCTGCCTATTAAACCTGAATAAAACAAAATGTCACAGTTGTTAGTCCTTTTTCCACATGCGACTACTTTGGGTTGAGAAGTGAAGGGAATTATGTTCAAAGTTCCATTAGATTGATAACTTCAGCAGAGAGCAGAATTGCGTTTTAAAAAATGTAGTACTGCATGTATTCGAACTCGCGACATCTTATCTATGCTACAAGCTGACACGTAGCTACAACAGCTCCAGAGCTCGGCAACTATTCCTCCAGAACTTTTGGATTCCACAGCACTGTGAGATTATGCATATGGCCAGGTCTTGACTTCTGAGAGACAAACAGTTACAGCTTTTCTTTTGGACTGAACGACGTTTTCTAGTAACAGATAGCGCAATAGAATAGCTCAAGTGGAAAGGAACACTTCCTATTTAAACTTCTGCATCCTACAATGTTGGCATTTGTGTGTAGGTGGCAGTAACGTGATTTTATTTCTGTGATTACAAAATAGTCGAATGTATGCACTGGGTAGCCGAGGCAGCTAGTTCATGGTGATTCGGTCAACCAAGTAAATGAATTTACTGAACATGCTGCAAATTACTACAGGGAGCCTGTGTGTCAGAATTCTCATCCAGTGTGGCGCAACTGCGTTACGATAGAAAAATGACTCGCAGAGAAGAGGATTTCGTGGTCTGTTGGACGGATGGTAGGTTGTTATACCTATGGTCTGGGCTCGATTCCCACTTCTGTCAATGATTTTAGATAGGGAGAGACAGATTCCATTCTCTCCTGGCTACACCAAGTGAAGAAGATATAATGGCTGCGTGGTCTGAAAATTCACATTAAAGATGATATTCCTTCTTTTCCAAGTAGACGGTAGGTTGAACCACAATAAAGTCTGGAGTGGCGACATGTAGAAACTCTATCACCAGTAACCTTTCTTATACTAGTTATTTATTTCAAGTGACGACACAAACGCTATGTATGGTCACAGGACACTTATTCCATCTTTTATTTGGGCTTCTGTATGTCGATAAAATTGGTTCTGAACTGGGAATGCAACTCAGACCGCCCTTAACGCGGAATTTGATCCCTTCGTGGCAATACAGCTCGACTACAATTTGTTGTTTGTTCAAAACTGCAGATTCCTCAACACCTTCACATATTATGCGTGAATGGGATCGAATCCTGGCCCGGCACTAAAGATTTAATTATGTATTATCAAGCTCTAGAATGAGAACACCTATCTGCTGGTGGATAATAATTTTGATTTTTAATGTATTTTCATTCGCTGTCAACACTAACGATATCCGACGTTTTTAACTCCCAGTGAGACACAGAACTATTTGCGAGATGACTGTAAGTTCAAGATGCTATTCTGAGCAGCTGGTGGAGAAAAATTCGGTAGCTGACGTCTCTTTGTGTGTAGTCAACAACGATATGTGTGGGGCTCTATTCCCAGTGAGCGCTGAACTCTTCGTCATATTATTTCAGTTCAAACATGCTCACATGTCACTGCTGGTGCAACAAACCCACATTTAACGTTAGTTTTCTCTAGAATATAACAGCGATAGGTGCCGGGTTGGAGTCCTGGGAAGGAAAAAATTAATGTTTCGTCTCGTCATTTCAGTTAAAACATCTAGTTACTGCCGCGAAATTCCGATATGTCACATTTGACTGTGCTTCGATGGCAATCCGATTAGGTTCCGGGTTCGAATCCGTGTCCAACACACAGCTTTACCTCACGGCATTTCAAGTAAGTTACTTGTGAAGAAGCAATATTTAACATCTCTCTAGTTCGTTGACAGGGACAATAGGTGCTGGGTAGGAATTCACGTCTGTTAAAAGTGTTTGCGTTATGCAATTTAAAGTTGATATTTGCTAACTGATACTGTCTAAAATCGAGGTATATCACTCTCTGTATGCCTAATCAGGAATGACTGTTAGTTTCCGTCAGTCACGAAATCTTTGCTTAGTCTGCATGAGCTGGGTTTGAATCCATATGCAGAACAAGACGGTTCGTCGTGTCATTTGAAGTTCAAACATATTCTCAACTAGCTGCTCGTGAATAACTTAAATTTTTAATGTCATTTTGTGTTAAATAGTTCAAATGGTTCAAATGGCTCTGAGCACTATGGGACTTAACTTCTAAGGTCATCAGTCCCCTAGAACTTAGAACTACTTAAACCTAACTAACCTAAGGACATCACACACATCCATGCCCGAGGCAGGATTCGAACCTGCGACCGTAGCGGTCACGCGGTTCCAGACTGAAGCGCCTAGAACCGCACGGCCACATCGACCGGCCCCCACCATCTGGTATCAATCCATTACCTTATAATCCATTATATATAATCATTTTCATAGTACACTTGATATTATAGATGAGTAGGACACAAGACAGGACATAGATAATGTCCGTTTGACGTCAATAGTGTGTAACATTTTACTTCTTTTGAATAGGACAATGTTCCTCTCCAATAATTTTTAGATTAGTTACAATAAGCTTACGCTGCAAGAGAATTCGCTTGTATTTTTCAATATGTGGTCTGTTGTCGGTTTGAAGGCCTTCCATAACATCGGCAACGTAGTGCAACTCCACCGAGAGCTGTCTGGAGTAGGGTGGAGATAGCAATGTGAAAGTTGCGAGCTGTCGAAGACGATCTTCATATTCCTAATGCGATTAGGACATCGTATACTCTTGACGACGTTTAGCACCTGTGCGGTCAGTCACCCAATTTCAGAATTCATTTTGAGTAATCCCGCTAAATTCCCAAAATATTGTCTTTTTATATTGATGAGTAATATGGATAGTCATCACGTTCATGTGCCATCTACAACGCAAATTCAATGTTACTATCCTAGGAACTAATCTACAATAAGTTTTGTATTTCATAATCGGAACTATCTGCATTAACCGTCATCAGAGCAATGTCAGGGAACAGAATGCAGCAGTGCCTGCTTGAGGACCTGCTTGAGTCGTGTTCTAAGGAAAGGGTAGTTGCTGGTTCACATTATATTACACTAGCGAGAAGTACCGACTTTTCCTTTTCTCTGCAAACATACAGAACTAAATTCAGTAACTAAATGCTAAGAATATATTTGCATTGTGCCAACTCAAAGATCAATAGATATGGATATAGATATAGATTTTTATATTTAAAGCCATTCTCGTTCTGCGTTGGAATAAACATCATTCATTATTTGCTTGTTCTTGTTACGATTGTTATTGTCATTCTCTCACTCGGAAGAGTCTTATGCAGATGCTGTATGAATAAATTATGCCATTGGATACAAAGCGGTTTAGTTTTGAGACCTAACCCACGAGGGGGGTAGGCACAGTGGTCTGCTTCAGGAATTCCAAGCAATAAAACACAAAAAACAACCCAGGAAGGGTTCGAACAGCTACTTTCACGCAGAGACATGCATTTGGAATCTGTTCATCGTTACGGGGTCAAACAAGAGGGTAACATTACTGAAACAATGATCGGGCTACTTAGTATATAATAGAGCATACAGATTTCAAGGAGGAAACGTATGAAGACGCAGACTTCCTCGTTATCAATATGTGCGGCATGTCTTTCGTGTTAACGAAAGTAAATTCCCGCTTTACCTCTTCTTACGTGTCAAATGAAATGAATGCCATGAGGAATAGAATATTTGTTGACTGCGTCTCTTCTTGCTTCCATCCTTACCAACATATTTCTTCATTCTCGTGGTAATCATGACATTCTATGTGCATGCTGCAAACGATTGCAAGTGGACAAATTCGACATCGAGGTGCAAAGCGTTTGGTATCTTACATTATATTCAATTCGAATAAGCTTCCGGTGTATTTTTACTTCGTTTGTATTTTTAGATGATTATGAACGTTACGGAAATTTATCTCACATGCTTTATGTTGAATGAGAAACATTGAATGATCCGTTTTGCTTTCCCTACGTTGAAATGATATAATGTCGGCGTCAACAGCCTTCTTCCACGCCGGACGCTGAAACTTGTATCATTCTGGATTAATGATAATTGAATGTCTCATATGTATACATAGCCCACAAGGCGACGTCAGAAACCATCAGGGGAGAACGCCGCATAAAAACCAAACGTGCGCGCGCGTCTCCACTCTGAAGAACCGTATCGGAGAATCACGGCAAGCATTTCGCTGAAGAGCGGCCTCGTCAGAGAGCCGAGAAATGGCAGCGTCGTAGCAAGTATTTGTCAACACTCTGATAGTGCATTTATTTCCGGGTGTAGGTCGGCGTTACCTCGCTAAATTCACTTGACATTCGTTTTTCACATCGAAGACTCGTACGATATAATCCACTGCAAGATGACACAATTAGAAAGTATATTTAATTTCTGGACTCCAAGAACGGCGTTCTTCACATAAGTAACACCAGTTTGTGTGTGCATTCGGGAGGACGACGGTGCAATCCCGCGCCCGGCCATCCTGATTTAGGTTTTCAATGATTTCCCTAAATCGCTTCAGGAAAATGCCGGGATGGTTCCTTAGGAAGGGCACGGCCGATTTCCTTCCCCATCCTTCCCTAATCCGAGCTGGTGCTCCGTCTCTAATGACATCGTGGTCGACGGGATGTTAAAACAGTAATCTCCACCTCCTCTGTTTGTGTGTTTAAGGTTGCGTTTTGAGGCTCAGGCAACATCGCAGTGACTATAGTCCGCCTCTGGCCGCCAGTGTGTCGTTAGCTCAGAGGTTCCCTTGTGCGTTGCAGTGCTTGTACTATAAGTTCGAATCACGGTAGAAGCCGCTGACTACAACCTTTTATTTTTCATTTTAATTAATGGAGTTGCAAACTGCTAGTAAATATTTCTTATGCGAAATCTGAAGAATGCCTTTAAACATCAATCTTCGTCCGATTTCGGCTTAGTAAATTAAGTTAATATCATGGATTTCTGCTTTGCAAATTCCAAGGTGCTTCACTGTAAAATAGGTCCTGAAAAGATTCAAACCGACTGTCAACGATATAAATTTGAGCTTTGTTCGTCATATAGGTCTAACATGTCGGAAGGTTGTTTATGAAGTGCACCTGTTCATTAATATAGTTCCCATCTTCTAAATTTTTGCAATAGCATTTAACTGTAGACGTTTTCTAACACCGGCGTTAGCAATTCCTTTCCGTTCTCTGAAACCTTCAAAACGACAAATTTTTCTGGTTGAAATCTGATGACCTTAACTATCACTTCCGATCAACAATAAATACTTCATGAACCCGTACATGGAACTCCAAATGTGCAGTGTGCCTGCACTGCTACAGAGCATGCATTGCAAGGTATTCACACAGTTTATCGCATAGACTTACCATAAGGAATGAAACAAGAACTGTAATACACTTTACACCACAGACGCTCACTCTGGCTTGACGAAAACATCCAAACATTGACCAAAAGTTGCACAAATAATTAAGTTTGAAAGGAAAAGAAACGAGGTATGAGGCATTTATAAATTCATCGAATGTAGTGAGGTGGTTTAATTTCGTCCCAGTCTATAAAATTAATTTCGGGCCATACTCAGCTCTTGCCGATTACCCGCCTACTAATCAGGGCGTCTGTCTCCGTTGCTTTTGAGCGTGAATGGAAATTGTAGAAATTTTCTGTGGAGTAACACTTAATAATAAAGCGTTTTAAATCATCAAAAGCGATGAGCGGTAGCAGGCGCTTTCGATAAAGAACGGGGGAGGGCAGCGCCGCTGCTGTCGCCACGGCCGCTGCCAGTAGCCAGCAAATGGATCCCGGAGCTTTGCCGCATACAGCGTCCAGAGGAGGACAGTCTGCAGGAAATCTGCCGCAAAATCGTTACTAGATAAAATTTTGATATCGGTGTATCGTAAAGCGAAATAAATTGAATCTGCGCTACCATTACATTCACGTCTTCAGCATTCAGACAGAAGAGGCTATAAAAATATTTTATGCCAGCTGCTCTCGATCCACTGACATTATGAACAGAAACAACGCACGCTACCGCAAGACCACAGGCGTAATCAGCCTAGAGTGTCTCTATCTTGGGACAAGTTTTCCTCCAGGAAGTGCCGCAGTCTACAGTGTTGCCAGATTGTGCAGATAACCGGACTTAGAGAATTAGCGAGTTGGCCAGTTTTTTTGTCCCATGTCGCGATCGGCGCGGACTTAGCCTCTGAAGCGGCCGGCCGCCGGTCGAGTTTTATGGCAAAGAGTGTACGTAAACCTAACAAACTCAAATCAAAGGCAAATGAGGACGTTCAAAGTTGATTTTCAAAAATTTCCCCACCAACTTCAGTGCACATTTGACTTCTCTTGATAACACCACGTCTAGATCTTCTGAGGTCGTCTTTGCGTTCTTTTATGAGGGCTGCACTATTCAGAATCCGAACGATGAAATCGGCTCTTGGGTTTACTTTTTCTTTGTAGACTTCGCCTTTAACCATCCCCACAGGCCAAAATCCAAAGAGAGAACGTCCAGGGACCTTGAAGGCCAAGAAAAGTGCCCATATCTAATGATCCATCTTCCAGAAAATGTTAGGTTTGGATAATGTGTCACCTGACGCCTAGAATTTGCAGGAGCCCCGTCATGCTGGAGGAACATAGGCATTCCTGTAGCCAAATAAACCTCTTCCAATAACGCTGGAAGTCATTTTCAAGGAAATGTAGACAACTGGGTCCTGTAAGGACCAACATACGAAACATAAATGCATTGAACCCAGCTGTATGTACGAAATAAAAATTGGACACATGTAATATGGCATTTTTTCTGCAACTTGTCTATACTACCACCTCCTACAATATTTATTATTCCTCCTGAAACTTCCTGTATAATTATTTGGGTCTCCGCGGCTCATCTAAAGTTTTCTGTTCTAGGAAGAAATTAGCACTATCCACAGAACCGCAGAAAGTCATGTACCGATAACTGAAGCTTTACAACCCGACTGGAAATGTTACCCGTCCACAAAGAATAACAGTTATTCGTGGCTTCTGGGACAGTTAGTGTTGTACGTCGTAATAAACAAAACTTAGAACTTAGAAGAGTGCATGTTTTATATTGCAGAAGAACATTTTAAGCTGAAGAAGAATAACAAATATAAGGAATGTTTTTAAAAAAAAATTATCTATTGCTTTATGTGGGCTACAAAGAGATGGACAGTTTTATTGATTAGAAGCAGAATACTATTCTTTCACTTTTTTTTATTCCTGGAATATTCTTTTACGTCGGTTCTTAAATCACAACTGTTCTAATTTGGCAAACCCCCTCCGGCTCCGAAACTTCTTCCATTTGTTGAAAAATATATGGCTTCCTTACAGACTTCATATGCATCCAGTGCATAATAACTTAAATTGTGAATATATTTCTGAATGAATGTTTGTTATTTATTTTTCCGTCACCCTGTTCACTGTTATAAGTTATGTTCCACAAGGATCGCACACGATTGGAGGCGACAATCTGTAATTTATTTTACCTTAATTACTACTTCAATTTTGTTCAACAATTTAAAGGAATATATGAGTGCAAACATGGAATACATGTGAATAATGCAGCTGCTCAGTGACAGGTATGGGGGAGGCACTGTGGCCAGGCCTCGGATTTTCGACACCTGCCCTCTTTGCCTCCGCCTACCTGGTGCTGAAGTTCTTCTCAAACTTTAAAAAAAAGTAATAGTGTAGTGGTCAGAACGTCTGTCAAGTAAGCAGCAGGTCTAGGTTCGAAGCTCAGTCGGTCACAAATTTTCATCTGCTGTCGTTGCTGTATTTCAACGCGCTGTGACAGTGCGGACGTCGGTCCTTCGATATTTAAGATGCAATTGTTTTTTGAGGCAATAGAGGTGATTTGCGAACATTAGTCTTGCCATCAAAATAACGGGACTCCAACGGAAGCCAGTCCTTAGTCATACCTTCGTGCCGGAGCTAACCCATGCCATATACATGCGAATTAGATTGTAGTTCATATTTAGTCAAATAACGAGTGGTCAGTATACAAGTATGCCGGCCAGGGTGGCCGAGCGGTTCTAGGCGCTACAGTCTGGAACCGCGCGAGAGCTACGGTCTCAGGTTCGACTCCAGTTAGTTAGGTTTAAGTAGTTCTAAGTTCTAGCGGACTGACCACCTCAGATGTTAAGTCCCATAGCACTCAGAACCATTTGAACCATTTTTGACGTATACAAGCATTTACAAACAGAAGAAGCAGGATTGCAGCGAACTGATCACTTAACCAAGTGCAACATAGAGTACCTGTGTAATGAGTCATTCCAGCTGCATAGCTGAGGGTAACATCTTTTAAGCAATTCATTGCAGAATTAATGTAATACCCGCACGATGATCTCTGTAGTCATACTGTATCATTAGCAGCCCGCGGATGTAGTACTATGTTCGTTAAATCGGATTACTCAAGCTGAGGCCAAATAAAGACAAGCGACGACGCCACAACACTATCTTTACTTAGGTAGGTAGTCAGCGCTAAATTATGTGCGCCACCATTAACGTTGCCGTAAGCAGTTTGACAGCATAACACCACCACAACTACTGACAACCTGAACCATTATCATCACGCAGTTGTAACTCGCAGTGATTACAAGTTTCTCATGTTTGTCAAGAATAGCGGAAAGCGCCTCTGAAGTTCCGTTTCCATTACGCCTAGGCAGGTGAGAATCCTAAATATCAGTAATAGGTCACCTAGCGAAGAGAAGAGTCCACGTATTGTCTCAAGTTCTTGCAGTTTGATGTTAATGCAGTTCCAGATGGTTTCGCACTAACGGGTTCTTTTGGCTTTCTGAATACTCATATTGGAATTATATAAGTGTAATTGCTAGAACGTTCAACTACCTTAATAACACCTCATTCTGGGTTGAATACGACTCGGAAAGAAACGTTAATTTGACGATTCCATCCATCTCCTGACGTCTTACTGAATGAAGTCTGAAGTGCACGCACAGTTTTGTTGCCCGCCGCAAGGATTCTGTGAAGTGTTGTGGCAGCTGGCGGTCATTGCTGAATACAGACATGTGCTCCAGGGGAACTCGTCTTTGTTGCATTTTTTCCATACCGTAATTAGCACAATAACATAAGGCTTGTTCTGCTGAAGAACTTGATGCCCGCAAGTCCTTAAATAAGAATCTCCTAACGTGAGTAATGCATGAAAGGAAACAGACTTTTGGACAAAACAATGGACAGCTCCCTGCTTATTGCGTTTCCGATAGCGCCTACGATAAGAATCTGGTGTCATATTATGTTTCAGAACCCTAAACTGTTTATTTTTTTACCTCATACTAAAACAAAAGTTATGATATGAGAAGAGGAAATGACTTATATGCTTCTCAGGAACTTGAGTTTTTCGTGTTTATTTTCCCACTTCATACTAAAACAAGGGCGTTAAAATGAGAAGAAGAAATGAAATATACGCTTCCAAGACATAATATTTCCTTGTGTGCTACTACTGCATACATGAAAGCCCTGCAGTTAATTTTTGTATGTTGGATAAATTTTGAGCCGGCCGCGGTGGTCTCGCGGTTAAGGCGCTCAGTCCGGAACCGCGCGACTGCTACGGTCGCAGGTTCGAATCCTGCCTCGGGCATGGATGTGTGTGATGTCCTTAGGTTAGTTAGGTTTAAGTAGTTCTAAGTTCTAGGGGACTGATGACCTAAGATGTTGAGTCCCATAGTGCTCAGAGCCATTTGAACCATTTGATAAATTTTGATATCACCTCACATTCCTTTGTGAGAAGGTTCCTATTTTCTTGGGCTTCATATAGAGTGGACATTTCATCACTGGTTAATATTCTGATGACTAATGACATGATACCCGTTGCAATTGCTCCATGGCTCCTGTGAGTAGAGTCTCACGTTGGTTACTATAAGAACACGCAGGCAGTGATATCCGCTCACTGCGGTCAGAGACAAGGTGATTTCTTTCTGTTTATGGCGAAGCGTCTGCTGCAGTGTCCACGCTCAGCCAACATAAACAAATCGCGGCGGCATTGGGCACTGCTGATCGCTGCGCTTGTCGCGAGCCTCGACAACAAGAGCGCACTGTCTCTGCTAACGATACTATGGAGTTAATACATCTTACTTAACGTAATATGCTGGACGTGGGTTGGGTGAAAATTCAGTTAGTAACTTCCCATCGCATTAAAATACTTTATAGTCATATTTGATGAATTATTTATTGTTGGTTTTCTCTCTAATGTTAATAGTATTGATTCAGATTGTGCATGAACACGAAAACACACACAAACACACACACACACACACACACCTACTGTGTGTTGAACAACACATGCACCAGTCAGTTCCTCAGTTGGCGTCGAGTGGATGAGTTTTATCAATTACCTTGCATTGCAAGAATTGTAAGGAGGAGCCTGAAAGTAAATGGTCTTGTATGCTAAAGAGCTGCCACAAAGCAAATCTTGACCGATTATCAGATAATTGTCCACATGGGTTTTGTGGACGAGTATACTTTAAGTAGCCGCGCGGGATAGCCGAGCGGTCTAGGGCGCTGCAGTCATGGGCTGCGTGGCTGATCCCGGCGGAGGTTCGAGTCCTCCCTCGGACATGAGTGTGTGTGTTTGTCCTTAGGATAATTTAGGTTAAGTAGTGTGTAAGCTTAGGTACTGATGACCTTAGCAGTTGAGTCCCATAAGACTTCACACACATTTGAACATTTTTTTATACTTTTAGTAACCAACCCACCCACGATCATTACGTAAGATTTCTGGAAGGCTTAGGGAATTGATTTCATTAAGTCGTCGACAGTGTAGCGTGATGGTTTACTTCCCAACATATGTTTTCTATATTTGTCCAAAGATCGTTTGCTTTTGTAGATCCACGTGGCAATGGCCTTGTTACCTCTGCCCACATATTCTCTATCTGGTTGATGTTTGGTAATCGTGGAACAAACGGCAACAGCTTTATCCTCTCTTGGGCCTGAAACCAATCACGCACTGCTCTGCTATGATGGATGGGGCTCTGCTCCTGTAAATAAACTATTATCTCGTTAGTCCATGTATTTATATTTAAATAACGTATTTGTAATAAGCACATTGGATTATTATTTTCCACAGTGTTTAAGAATTCAGGCCCTGTCAGAGATAAGTGATCTATATTCAACAGTCCGATTAAGAATGTGATTTGCCCAGTCTATCACATGATGAGAGTCGTAGTCAGATATCCACATTAAGACTGCCTAGCTGAATCCGATTAGAACTATCTGGTATCGAAACGAAATTACAGGAATCGGATAATTTGAACGTCTGTATTGCAACAATGCTGCGCACATAAATTCCTATTATGGAGTAACAGGTAGCAACTGGCTAAGAAAAAGTGAGAAATATGTCTTCTAGCAGCAATGTAACGTAATTATAACCCACATTTATGTGATGGAAATACTGAATCGAACAATACACATCTATTTCAGTGGTGGAAAGATACACCATATCGGATTTGCTGATGACATAATGACAATAATAATAATAATAATAATCGCGTGTGGCGGATAGGGGAAACCCTCCCCCATATGGGTGGTACCGAGGAAATCAAATACTAGGGGTGAACCAAATACTAACACAATCCTGAACGGCTACCAAATCCGTTGAACCCAAAATCCAGACACGTCTGAGTGAAATTGACCGCTACTCTGGTCACCGTCTCTTAGCTCAATGAGCTTGGCTGAAAATATTTGCTTTCAAAGGCTTCAACACCCTCTGGTCCTGTCCGGTCCTCGTATCACCCAAGCCAAACCAATGAAACACAAGCAAACATGAACTATGCAAGCAAAGTCAACTTTAACCCAGGTGGTACACAACCCGGCTGTCGACAGGCGGCAGTTGGATTTTCGGATTCTGGGGAGTCCAGGATAGCACGGCAGAGAATATCGAAAATCTCTGGTAAATTTCCCTACAAGGAAGAAACATACATTTAAAAGTAAACATCGATACAATGATCCAAACACGAAAAATAAATAATCTCACAAAAGAAATCCACCGACAAAAAATTCTCATCCTTGCTCTTCAAGAACCACGACTAACTGACAATGAAACCTTGCATTAGGGAAACCATTGCGTCTTCAAAATCAAAATACAACAAAAGGTAGCGAAAGGCGTACCAATCTTCGGCATTGCATTTCTCGAACACAGATCTATCATCAACTCTGTCAAAGAAATCACACCCATCAACAATGAAAAGGTTCAAATGACTCTGAGCACTATGGGACTTAACACCGGAAGTCATCAGTCCCCTGGAACTTAGAACTAATTAAACCTAACTTAACCTAAGGACATCACACACTTCCATGCCCGAGGCTGGATTCGAACCATCGACCGTAGCAGTCGCGCGGTTCCGAACTGAAGCGCCTAGAACCGCTCGGCCACCGTGGCCGGCCCATCAACAAGCGACTTATGACTATGCTCATTCAGAGCCACAGTAAAAAATATACACTCATCAATGCACGTGTCCCCACCAACATCGAAAATAAGAAAAACTCCGAAAATGTCGAAAAATTTTGGAACACACTCGAAAATACTATGAGCAAAATTCACCAGGATGACGTGAAAATACTAGTGGGATACTTCAACTCTCTATTTGGGACAGAAGAAACCTGTAGAAAAATCATTGGCACAAATTCAACACACCGTAACACTTAGACCAACGGCACACGTCTGACTGACATTTGCCAACAATTCAACCACAAAAGGACGTCTTCCCAGTTTAGGAAAAAACCAGTTCCCAGGTAACATGCTTAGCTAACAGGTGCAAGCTGCTTTCGTTCGCCATTCGCGACTCGCTGAAAGCCAGATTTTTAATTCTTTTGTAGCACAGCTACAAGCAGGCTGATAAAAACTCAATAAGGGAATCGTAAGACAACGCTCGAGCAAAATTCGTCTTGCTACTTTCAGTAACTCTTAGTGTCAGAGCGAAAACCTTACGGTACTGCCAAATTCATAATGCCACTTTTGTTTTCTGCCGACATATTTTTTGTTGTTGTGAATACATAATTTTATCTATGAAATGTCACATTTTCATAATACTTGCGAATGGTACAGTAAATGAAATAAATACAGATCTTTTCGAAGTCAAAAGTTGGTAATATCCTACTAATTCGTGTTAAAATAGGTTCGATCGTCTCACAGACACATAATGCTTTTTTAAGATAGACTGCCGTCGTGATGTTTCTGTAGGAAGCTGAATTTAATTTGTATTAGTACAGTGAATATTTTAATTGCATTTTCCATTAGTTTACTAAACGCAACAGTAATTATCAAAGAGAAATTAATCAGCAGCAGAATTTTCTTTCACGATATCTAAAACGATCTGACAATGCTAAAGTTGTTTACAAATTCTACGCCTGTAGAAGCCTACTGGTTCTAACGATGTCATTAAACCAGAGTAGTTTTAAGAGTATTTCCGTCTAGAAATGAATTGCCTTGACGGTTGATCGATCAAGAGTGGGAAAGGTAAAATTTTACAAATATATGACGAGAGGGACAAGTGCTTGAGAGAGGACTTCCCTATCAATACAAGTGCCTGACAGACGACTTTTCTATCAATCTCCTGGATTGTTTTCTTTCTCAAATCAACATAGTGCGTTATCATACAGTAGCACAGGTGATGTAGTTTTGTTGCTCGATTTTCTTACACTCCGACCGAAAGGAATGCTCGATGAGTGACCTGATGACGTTCAATAATAGTCACTCCGTTGATTTTCGTTGTTTCGAATTAGAGCATGCAGTACTCCTACACCAGACTTCTGAACTTTTCCTGTTGAATGCAAATGTCGCATGATGGTTAAATGGTAATCTATCACATATATCAGTAGTCGAGACTTCCTTAATGTGGAAAATCATTCATGCCAGAACGATCTTTGTTGAAACACGAATATCTTTTTCTGGCGTATTTTTACCAAAAGCACTCGCTCTAAACATAATTCAAATCTTTCTAGCTGCCTCCTCTGCATTCACCCCTCTGTTATACCAAAAATAAACGTTGTGTTTCAGGTGTTACACCTTTTTCCACTTGCGACTCAATTTTACAATGCTTAACTGTAGTTCATGATTTTCAAGTATGCAAAATCGAATGTTTAACTGCAAGATGATAACTAGAACTTCAAATTCGAAAATGACAGTTGATACATACACTGACAGCGTGGCGCTGCGTTCACATGGGCGGCGCCGGATTTCAGGGGGCGGGTGGCGTCTGGCCGGTGGCCGGTAGCCGCTGCATTGTGAGGAAACGCTCGAGCTTAAGCTGTTATGATCGCGGCGCAGCCACGAGCTGTCCTGCGGAGTTGTTTCTGGAATACTTGTCATTGCTGGTGGGTAGAATATTAAGCGAATTATCTTCGATGCTCAATCAGAATCATAACTTTAGACCGAAATGTGGAAAAAAAATTGTAGGACACGAACAGGAGACCATAAGCTTAGAATGCATGGCTACGTTAAGTGAATAGACTCGGACTTAGTCTCTGTGGCAGACGGCCGGCGGTCAGTTTTTATGTCTAAAACTGTACTCCAATGTGTTTCATTCACGTATCTGTGTGGCGCTAAAGTGTGGTTATGGATAATACGTATGTTCAGATTGCGAATGTAACATCATAAGTAAAGAGAGGGAAATGAATTAGGCACCCTTCGTCTTCCGTAACATCAAATATATTTTAGTTATTCTATCTTAAATGAACTGCGCAGAAAATCATTCACCAGAAGTAAATAACTTGTTAGCAACATCAGATGATATTAACAGCTTTCCGGCGCGGGTTAGCCGTGCTTTCAACGGCGTCATATCGCGGATCGCACGTCTGCTTGCGCCGTCAGTTCGAATCTTCGAAACCTTCCCCGGGCGTGGATGTGTGTTAAGTTAGGTTGGTTTAAGTAGTTATAGGGCTAGGGACTGATGACGTAAGCAGTTTGGTCGCATAGTTCTTGGAGCCATTTTTTGACCTTTCACGTAAATTTTTTTCTCATAAACGGCCGTATCTTTAGATTGCGTTGACATAGAAGGTCCCTTTTTTATACCACCAAGGGACCGGTTACCACAAGAAGTGCGATACATTTCCGCTTATTATGTCTACCCGTTCTGGAGGTAAACGGGTTTTAAAGTTTGGGTAGACCGATAGACGGTCAAGAAAGTGAGACTTGTAGGGTTCCGTTTTTACCGGTTTAGGTGACGAAAACCTATCAACGAAAACAGCTACGACAGATACTTAAGATGAGGGCTGCATAAATAACACCCCCTACTCTTTATTCGAAATGTTCTAGTTGCAGTCGATACATCAGCATATTAATCGTAGCTACGCTTTCGATCCAAATCACGTTTACAGGAATGCAAATAGAATCCATTTGCCTATACACGTGGTAGTTCACATCCCAGTATTAATGCTACCGCGTTTTAGAAGTGCCAACATTCCCATTGCTAGCTAGCTTAAGAAACACTGAGGCTAATGAACGTTTTGCGGCTGTGGCGAGTCTAGTGGAGAATTCGAAACTGTGTAGAATACGTTTGGCAGCTGTGGAGCCGTTTATTTCCTGGGGTGGTGCAGAAATATCCTACTAAATTTACTCTGTAATAACAGTATTTTGCTATTTCGATAAACATCCCGAATGGTTGCCACATAAGCGGTGACATAAAGGAAGAAAATTCATGTTTTTGAGTCCAGAAAGCCCTATGCAACAGAAACTGCAGATCAATATGCCAATTTTCATTGCGAAATTGGTGGCTTATTCATGTCTGGGGTAATAATAGAGGTTTGCATGGGTTGTCTGCTAGAGTAGTGAAAGGAAGGTCTGGTTTGTTTTCGGTTCTAATCTCGATGGAGGCAGGTAGAATATCAGTAAAGCAATTTTAAGAAATTCTCGCGGCCCCAATACGTTTTATCGCTACCTTTATTCTGTACTGGCGCCCTGTGCATGTCAATATGACACTCTTGTAGAATTTCATACATGTTACTGCCTATTTTTTCCGCTTCTGTCAATAATGGATTTGACTTAAGTGTGGCACTGAATGATTTTTAACTGAATTTCGTTATGAATCTTCACGCATTGTTAAATTTGCACACTTTCATGGTAGGTCAGCAACGGTAATCCAGTATGACTGGTCTGAACGTTGACACAGACCGTTTCGCGGCCGAAAGCGGATAATATTTTGCTAATTCGTAACGATCCGGCGTTCTTTGTATTACTAAAACAATTATGTTATCTCGATAAGTTGAAATTCATTTTTATTGGTACAGTTCATACCAATTAGCGTTTCTTCTTTCAGTTCTGTCTTATATTTACGTGTTGTATTTAACACACTAATCAGCATTAATATAGTCTTACAAATTATTGAAAACAGCCTAAAAAAGTTCAGATAGTTTGTCAATTTCACGCCTGTGCATAGTATGTTGGTAGCACTTCGTCGCCTTGCCTATTATGCTGTGTAGCAGACTTTAAAGCCGTGCGGATCAGCATAACGAAAAGGCGAGGGGTCTCGCTCGTTTTGTCCACGACTGTACATCTGCAAACGCAGAATTTAGAGCTCCATAAATACCACAAACTACAAGGTGTACAACTTCGCTTCTGCCGTTTTTTCTCCAGCATTTGAGTCTTTAATGACACAAATTGGTTACACATGTCTCATTCAAAGTATTTTCTATCGCTGGCCTTTCTCCCATCTTTCGGGCAGTGTACGAATCCCGCGTCGAAAAAATTGTTCAACTTTTGAAGCGACCCACGAATCGATCCAGTTTGTGACTTCTTCATGAGATCGGAATTGTTGGTCAGCCAGGCCATCCGCCATTGATCTAAACAGGTATTAGTCAGAGGGAACTATGTCTGAAGAATACGGCGGGTGGGATAGGACTTCCAATTTTAACGTTTCCAAGTACGGCTTGACCTCTTTTGCAACGTAGGGGCGAGCGTTGTGGTGCTGCAAAATCACTCTATCGTGCCTCTCGCTGTATTGTGGCCGTTTTGTCTTTTAATGCTCTGCTCAAACGCATTCATTGCCCTCGATAATGAGCACCTGTGATTGTTTCACTTGGTTTTAACACCTCATAGTGCACGACGCCGACGTGCTGCCCCTAAATGAAGAGCATGATCTTGGAGCCGTGAATATTCGGTTCGGCCGTCGACGTGGAAACATGGCCGGGATGTGCCCATGATTTTTTGCGTTTACGGTTATCATAACGAACCCATTTTTCGTCCCCGGTCACAATGCGATGCAGAAATCCCTTTTTGCCCCTGCAGCAACTGTTCACAAACACACAAACGCCGTTCAACGTCTCTTGATTTCAGCTCACACGGGACCCAAATTCCTTCTTTTTGAATCATGCCCATAGCCTTGAGATGTTTTGAAATTGCTTGCTGTGTCACTTCCACTAATCGTGCCAGTTCTTCTTGAATTTGACGCGAGTCTTCACTCAGCAATGTCTCCAATTCTGAATCTTCGAAAACATTCTCCCTTCCATCACTATGACGTTAAAATCACCTATCTTGAAGCGTTGAAACCACTCACGACATGTTCTTTCACTAATAGCGTCCTTACCATACGTACCTGAGAGAATTCGATGAGACTCAGCCGCTGTTTTCTTCATACTGAAACAAAACAGTAACACCTCCTGCAAATGACGAGAATTAGGATCGTAAACTGGCATTTTCAATCAAGAACAACTTTATGATGCAGACACAAATCGCCTAATGTTTGAGTGAGGTTATGCTGACCGAGGTCCAAGCTAACTGCCTGACGTCTGCAATCTGTTTTTTTCGATCGCTTACTTACCGTTGTCACCTATCGGGAAACGGTGGAAGCAAAGTTGTACACGTTATATTTGCATATTTAATATTTTAATTCTCCGTTTCCTCAAACAGAGGGAGTCAAAATTTTTGAGTCTATTACATTTCTGCTTTCATTACAGAGAAGGTTCTGTCCATGCATCAGCACGGCTTTAGAAAGCATCGCTCCTGCGAAACGCAGCTCGCCCTCTTTTCACATGATATCTTGCGAACCATGGATGAATAGTATCAGACGGACGCAATGTTCCTTGACTTCCGGAAAGCGTTTGACTCGGTGCCCCACTGCTGACTCCTAACTAAGTTACGAGCATATGGAATTGGTTCCAAAGTATGTGAGTGGCTCGAAGACTTCTTAAGTAGTAGAACCCAGTACGTTGTCCTCGATGGTGAGTGTTCATCGGAGGTGAGGGTATCATCTGGAGTGCCCCAGGGAAGTGTGGTAGGTACGCTGTTGTTATCTATCTATATAAATGATCTTTTGGATAGGGTGGATAGCAATGTGCGGCTGTTTGCTGATGATGCTGTGGTGTACGGGAAGGTGTCGTCGTCGAGTGACTGAAGGAGGATACAAGATGACTTGGACAGGATTTGTGATTGGTGTAAAGAATGGCAGCTAACTCTAAATATAGATAAATGTAAATTAATGCAGATGAATAGGAAAAAGAATCCCGTAATGTTAGAATATTCAATTAGTAGTGTAGCGCTTGACACAGTCACGTCGATGAAATATTTGGGCGTAACAATGCAGAGCGATATGAAGTGGGACAAGCATGTAATGGCAGTTGGCGGATAGTCGTCTTCGGTTCATTGGTAGAATTTTGGGAAGATGTGGTTCATCTGTAAAGGAGACCGCTTATAAAACACTAATACGACCTGTTCTTGAGTACTGCTCGAGCGTTTGGGATCCCTATCAGGTCGGCTTGAGGGAGGACATAGAAGCAATTTAGAGGCGGGCTGCTAGATTTGTTACTGGTAGGTTTGATCATCACGCGAGTGTTATGGAAATGCTTCAGGAACTCGGGTGGGAGTCTCTAGAGGAGAGGAGGCGTTCTTATCGTGAATCGCTACTGAGGAAATTTAGAGAACCAGCATTTGAGGCTGACTGCAGTACAATTTTACTGCTGCCAACTTACATTTCACGGAAAGACCACAAAGATAAGATAAGAGAGAGCCGGCCGCGGTGGTCTAGCGGTTCTGGCGCTGCAGTCCGGAACCGCGGGACTGCTACGGTCACAGGTTCGAATCCTGCCTCGGGCATGGGTGTGTGTGATTGTCCTTAGGTTAGTTAGGTTTAAATAGTTCTAAGTTCTAGGGGACTTATGACCTAAGATGTTGAGTCCCATAGTGCTCAGAGCCATTTGAACCATTTTTGATAAAGAGAGATTAGGGCTCGTACAGAGGCATATAGGCAGTCATTTTTCCCTCGTTCTGTTTGAGAGTGGAACAGGGAGAGGAGATGCTAGTTGTGGTACGAGGTACCCTCCGGCACGCACCGTATGGTGGATTGCGGAGTATGTATGTAGATGTAGATGTAGATGTAATAGGTATAAAATACCGAAAATTGTTATTTGAGAAAACGGTTATTTTGAGCGGTTTTAATAGTCCAGTTAAACTGGCGTTGAAAGAAAGAGATATAGCCGAAAACCGGTTGTTTCAGCGATAACCGTCATCCCTGCGGACGGGTATATGTGTGGTGCGCTGGGAGGCTGCCGTAGCGGCGCTGCGCGTGAACCTGTGGCCGCCGGCGACATCAAAGCGGCGCGCGGTCTTCCAGGGCGGCGCCGGCTCGCGTCTCGCTTTGATTCGCAGGCACGCTGCATTGGCGCCCGGCCTCCTGGAACAAACGCGTTGCGAGCCGGCAGCCACCCCCACACCCCACCGCCGCCGCCGACCACTCTCTCGCGCAGGCCTTCAAAAGCGAGCCCGCGCACTTGCGTGTGAAAATGCCCGCGCCCAAAGTCGTCTGCAGCGCGTGCCTGCCTTCACGTTCGATTAATTCGCGAAATTTAGAGGTCCATAAATACTTCAAAATATTTTTAGGCCGAAAGGAGCGTACGAGGGCGGAAAAACGACAACAGCGTCCTGCAGAGAGGGTGATAGAGACAGCCAGACGCAACAGACGGCTAGGCGACGGTCGCCGCTGGAAACGGAACGCGGCGCAACACACACGGAGATTCACTCGGTCGCTTTGTCAGCGTCGACAATTAAAAACGCGCAAAAACTCCGGACCAGAGGGAGGGGGATAAAAAAAATTGGGCAAATTACTCTTTTCACGGAAACAGCGCGTAGACAACATGGGCGAGCGTAACAAAGCGGCGTTTTATTCACGCGGATCTGACAAATGTATCGAATCCGTTCTGTCTGACTGATGGAAACATGAAATACAGTAGATATCTCGACGCAGATGACGAAGCCTTCTATCATTTGTAGTGGTACAAAATACATATATATTTCCCTTGATTACTGGTGTTTGTATTTCCAAATTCGAAGCAGCATCTTAAATTAGTTCGGTCTAATGCTCGTCACAGATAATGGCTTCGGGAGCAGCAAACATAATAAGAATCAAATTCATGTATTCCACATAATTTTCGAAAGAAATGATACGATCAGCACTGTAATCACAATAATTTGGAAATTCGAAAGTAGTCATTCAATAAATAATCGTATTAGTTCTCGGCAGTCACATCTTTTCTCCCCCCCCCCCCCCCCTCCCCATGCAGTTAAGCATCGCAAGCGCAAAGTATACTTTCTATATGTAACACCAAAAACCTACTACGACACTATATTCTGCAACCATTTTCGAATATTTCTTGAACATTTGGCCCACTGTGTACCTTAAAATGCTAAGTACCGTGTTCGTTGTACTCATACAAGGTCTCAGTGATATAGATACAGATATTGCAATCATTGGTACCTTAATATTTACCAACTTCGTTAAGTTAGTTTTTTCTCTGCGTCTGTCTTCCCACAGACACACCATATGGCTTACTACTTGAAGTTTTCTGGATGGTCGTAACTGCACCGCAGAGTGAATTACGCCAGTCGGTATAGAGTGTACGTTTTGCGTCGATGTGTCCACACTTCAATACCTCACCTGCAGCCCATGGTAAAGTAGATGTTAATGGCGTCATTGTGCCTTGCGTACTTGGAGGCACTGACCGACCTAAAATCCTACTCGTAATTGCTGTAATTGTTGTTGTTGTTGTGGTCTTCAGTCCTGAGACTGGTTTGATGCAGCTCTCCATGCTACTCTATCCTGTGCAAGCTTCTTCATCTCCCAGTATCTACTGCAACCTACATCCTTCTGAATCTGCTTAGTGTATTCATCTCTTGGTCTCCCTCTACGATTTTTACCCTTCACACTGCCCTCCAATGCTAAATTTGTGATCCCTTGATGCCTCAGAACATGTCCTACCAACCGATCCCTTCTTCTAGTCAAGTTGTGCCACAAACTTCTCTTCTCCCCAATCCTATTCAATACCTCCTCATTAGTTACGTGATCTACCCACCTTATCTTCAGCATTCTTCTGTAGCACCACATTTCGAAAGCTTCTATTCTCTTCTTGTCCAAACTAGTTATCGTCCATGTTTCACTTCCATACATGGCTACACTCCATACAAATACTTTCAGAAACGACTTCCTGACACTTAAATCTATACTCGATGTTAACAAATTCCTCTTCTTGAGAAACGCTTTCCTTGCCATTGCCAGTCTACATTTTATATCCTCTCTACTTCGACCATCATCGGTTATTTTACTCCCTAAATAGCAAAACTCCTTTACTACTTTAAGTGTCTCATTTCCTAATCTAATTCCCTCAGCATCACCCGACTTAATTTGACTACATTCCATTATCCTCGTTTTGCTTTTGTTGATGTTCATCTTATATCCTCCTTTCAAGACACTGTCCATTCCATTCAACTGTTCTTACAAGTCCTTTGCTGTCTCTGACAGAATTACAATGTCATCGGCGAACCTCAAAGTTTTTACTTCTTCACCATGAATTTTAATACCTACTCCGAATTTTTCTTTTGTTTCCTTTACTGCTTGCTCAATATACAGATTGAATAACACCGGGGAGAGGCTACAACCTTGTCTTACTCCTTTCCCAACCACTGCTTCCCTTTCATGCCCCTCGACTCTTATAATTGCCATCTGGTTTCTGTACAAACTGTAAATAGCCTTTCGCTCCCTGTATTTTACCCCTGCCACCTTCAGAATTTGAAAGAGAGTATTCCAGTTAACATTGTCAAAAGCTTTCTCTAAGTCTACAAATGCTAGAAACGTAGGTTTGCCTTTTCTTAATCTTTCTTCTAAGATAAGTCGTAAGGTCAGTATTGCCTCACGTGTTCCAACATTTCTACGGAATCCAAACTGATCTTCCCCGAGGTCGGCTTCTACCAGTTTTTCCATTCGTCTGTAAAGAATTCGCGTTAGTATTTTGCAGCTGTGACTTATTAAACTGATAGTTCGGTAATTTTCACATCTGTCAACACCTGCTTTCTTTGGGATTGGAATTATTATATTCTTCTTGAAGTCTGAGGGTATTTCGCCTGTCTCATACATCGTACTCACCAGATGGTAGAGTTTTGTCATGACTGGCTCTCCCGAGGCCATCAGTAGTTCAAATGGAATGTTGTCTACTCCCGGGGCCTTGTTTCGACTCAGGTCTTTCAGTGCTCTGTCAAACTCTTCACGCAGTATCTTATCTCCCATTTCGTCTTCATCTACATCCTCTTCCATTTCCATAATATTGTCCTCAAGTACATCGCCCTTGTATAAACCCTCTATATACTCCATCCACCTTTCTGCCTTCCCTTCTTTGCTTAGCACTGGGTTTCCATCTGAGCTCTTGATATTCATACAAGTGGTTCTCTTCTCTCCAAAGGTCTCTTTAATTTTCCTGTAGGCAATATCTATCTTACCCCTAGTGAGACAAGCCTCTACATCCTTACATTTGTCCTCTAGCCATCCCTGCTTAGCCATTTTGCATTTCCTGTCGATATCATTTTTGAGACGTTTGTATTCCTTTTTGCCTGCTTCATTTACTGCATTTTTATATTTTCTCCTTTCATCAATTAAATTCAATATTTCTTCTGTTACCCAAGGATTTCTATTAGCCCTCGTCTTTTTACCTACTTGATCCTCTGCTGCCTTCACTACTTCATCCCTCAGAGCTACCCATTCTTCTTCTACTGTATTTCTTTCCCCCATTCCTGTCAATTGTTCCCTTATGCTCTCCCTGAAACTCTCTACAACCTCTGGTTCTTTCAGTTTATCCAGGTCCCATCTCCTTAAATTCCCACCTTTTTGCAGTTTCTTCAGTTTCAATCTGCAGTTCATAACCAATAGATTGTGGTCAGAATCCACATCTGCCCCAGGAAATGTCTTACAATTTAAAACCTGGTTCCTAAATCTCTGTCTTACCATTATATAATCTATCTGATACCTTTTAGTATCTCCAGGATTCTTCCAGGTATACAACCTTCTTTTATGATTCTTGAACCAAGTGTTGGCTAAGATTAAGTTATGCTCTGTGCAAAATTCTACAAGGCGGCTTCCTCTTTCATTCCTTCCCCCAAATCCATATTCACCTACTATGTTTCCTTCTCTCCCTTTTCCTACTGACGAATTCCAGTCACCCATGACTATTAAATTTTCGTCTCCCTTCACTACCTGAATAATTTCTTTTATCTCGTCATACATTTCATCTATTTCTTCATCATCTGCAGAGGTAGTTGGCATATAAACTTGTACTACTGTAGTAGGCACGGGCTTTGTGTCTATCTTGGCCACAATAATGCGTTCACTATGCTGTTTGTAGTAGCTAACCCGCTCTCCTATTTTTTTATTCATTATTAAACCTACTCCTGCATTACCCCTATTTGATTTTGTATTTATAACCCTGTAATCACCTGACCAAAAGTCTTGTTCCTCCTGCCACCGAACTTCACTAATTCCCACTATATCTAACTTTAACCTGTCCATTTCCCTTTTTAAATTTTCTAACCTACCTGCCCGATTAAGGGATCTGACATTCCACGCCCCGATCCGTAGAACGCCAGTTTTCTTTCTCCTGATAACGACGTCCTCCTGAGTAGTCCCCGCCCGGAGATCCGAATGGGGGACTATTTTACCTCCGGAATATTTTACCCAAGAGGACGCCATCATCATTTAATAATACAGTAAAGCTGCATGCCCTCGGGAAAAATTACGGCCGTAGTTTCCCCTTGCTTTCAGCCGTTCGCAGTACCAGCACAGCAAGGCCGTTTTGGTTATTGTTACAAGGCCAGATCAGTCAATCATCCAGACTGTTGCCCTTGCAACTACTGAAAAGGCTGCTGCCCCTCTTCAGGAACCACATGTTTGTCTGGCCTCTCAACAGATACCCCTCCGTTGTGGTTGCACCTACGGTACGGCCATCTGTATCGCTTACGCACGCAAGCCTCCCCACCAACGGCAAGATCCATGGTTCATGGGGGGAATTTTTGCTGTAATTATTAGTCTGGAAATGAAGTAAATACGTATGTAATGTTGTTCAGTATATTGTCCTCAGTGACCAGTAGAAACAGCATCACTTATACCCCTAAATCACTCAATAACAGCATGTCTTCCGGTCCAGACCACTTACCAGTTGGGGTCATTTCGCAGAGCTGCTTCGGAATCCTCTCACGAAATTACAATACCCAACTTTCTCTTGCGAATGCGGAAAATTTCATTGACGCCGACCTACAAAGGGAGAAACGATCATTATAATAAAATAAGGGAAATGAGAGCTCACGCGGAAAGATATAGGTGTTCGTTTTATCCGCGCGCTGTTGAGGATGGAATAATAGAGAATTATTGTAAAGGCGTCGGAATGAGATTTTCACTCTGCAGCGGAGTGTGCGCTGATATGAAACTTCCTGCCAGGTTAAAACTGTGTGCTGGACCGAGACTCGAACTCGGGACCTTTGCCTTTCGCGGGCAAGTGCTCTAACAACTGAGGTACCCAAGTACGACTCACGCCCCCTCCTCACAGCTTTACTTCTGCCAGTACCTCGTCTCCTACCTTCCAAACTTTACAGAAGCTCTCCTGCAAACTTTGCAGAACTACTGAAAGAAAGGATATGGCGGAGACATGGCTTCGCCACAGCCTGGGGGATGTTTCCAGAATGAGATTTTCACTCTGCATGGGGCGTGAGTCGTGCTTGGGTAGCTCAGTTGGTAGAGCACTTGCCTGCGAAAGGCAAAGACCCCGAGTTCGAGTCTCGGTCCGGCACACAGTTTTAATCTGCCAGGAAGTTTCATTGTGAAGGTGGTTCGATGAACCCTCTGCCAGACACTTAAGTGTGATTTTCAGAGTATCCCTGTAGGTGTAGATGTAGATTCTGTGTCTCAGTTTGGCTGACTGGCCGACTGGAGCAATATGCAGATCCGTCGATCATACGGATGTGACAAAGGCCTGAAATTGGATTGGATGGGATCGTACCCGTCATCAAGATTCTGGTCGAACACGTCTGAGCACCACGAGGGAAGACTACCTCATTGTGCACCGAATACATCATAGCCCCTTCGCATATGCATCTGCCACCCGAGAACGAGTAATGGCCTCCTGCAACATATTGTGTCCTCTCGCACCATGGACTGGAAGTTAGCAACAACCAGATTAGGCAATTACCATACCTTGTGTTAGGCTGCAGTTGACACCACAACAGAGACGGCTGCGTTTGGAGTGATGTCATAACCGGGAAGCGTGGACTACTGACGAACGGTGTTCACCGGTAAATCGTCGACGAGTATGGCGGCGATCAGGGGAGCGTCCTTCCAATGTTTTGGAGAGGCACGGCTGTGTTACACCTGGTGTCGTGGAGAACCGTCGGGTATGACTGCAGGACATGGGTGGTAGTGACTGAGAGAACTCTGACGGCAAAACGCTACAAATCGGACATCCTGTGCCCTCATGTGTTACATCTGATGTGACATGCTCGTTCACACGTAGCATTTGTCCACATGAACTGTGTGCATGACGATGAAGTTCCCCTGTGGTCAGCGAGAGCCCTACACCTATCCCCAACAGAACGTGTGGGACCAGCTTGGGCGTAAAGTCCACCCCATTGCTAGTGTCCAGGATATCAAGGCCCAGTTACGACAGTTCTGGGCCAATTTGCTGCAGGAGAGGATACAACAGTTTTATGACACCCTTGAAACGTCCCCTTAGAACAATTATACACGACTGTGCTTAAACTGACACACAATATTTTTAGCGCAACGCAATCTGACTTTCAATAATCCCTACAAAACAATGGCCCTGACTAACATTAACCTATACCTTTCACAAATCACTTACCTCACAAAAATCTTCGTTACTCGAACCACTGCAATACAACGAGCGCCACTACTGCCAGCTAAATAAAATTTTCAAACTACAGAAGGCACTAACTATTGATAGGGATAGTTAGCAAATGAAAGATTTTAATAGAGAACAAACAATGTATTTACCTTAATAGTCATAATATATACATCAGTTCATGACATCCATTCTGTACTCAAAAATCCGCCATCTCATTTCCCACATCCACCACTGCTGGCGGCTCACCTCCAACTGCGCAACCTACGCGTTGTTCACATCCAGCTGCCGCTGCCCAACACTACAATGGCAGATAACAATGCAAACTAGCCACAGACTGCACACAGCACAGCCAGTGATTTTCATACAGAGCGCTACGTAACGTTGCCAATAAGAAAACATAAACAGCCTACTTACACCCTTCCCAACCTGATCATTGCATGCATCCAGACCAGATGGGGTGCCATGTCATAGTTACAAGGGGGCTCCTACTGCATAGTTCTTTGTAATTTCGATTCAACGTTTCAATCACTGACATAATATCACATACCATTTCACCATGCTAAGTATCGTCTCTTTTTCTCAGCTACTTCTGTGTGCTTCACTTTTTTGTCAGGTAGCGTATATTTCTGTCTGTATTGCTAAATATTCATAGTTGCAGGTTGCCAATATCTTCTAGGTGTAGTAAAATTTTAGTTTTCAGTATTCCATACGATTATTGAAAGAATTTAAAAATTTAAAACTGTTTCAGAATCTACTCATTAAGGGGTATTTTCTTACGTTAAATGTTCAACCCAGCAAAACAAGTGTTTGAAACTGTGTGTTATGCCTTGAGGCAGCGTAACTCACAGTGTGTAAATTACGGAGAATGTGTTCATTCACTGTTCGGAAATGAGAGCAAACAGCGACTGCCAAGAAACTTAACACAAAATTTAAAAACCTTACGAAACTTTTTGTCTCTGTCACCTCTCCAAAATTATGAAAGGAAAAAAAGTTTCTTCGCTTTTCATGCATTAAAACTTCAGTAATAGGCGTGAAGTTCTTCATTTATTACTTTTCTACTACTAATTATATTCGTAATACGTTTTGCAGGCACTATCCACAAATATCACTGGACATACTTGCAAAATTAAATTATTATATGACACGTAGTCCAGGATATATGTCATAAGCATTGACAAGTTTGAAAAACTATGTTTTATTTAAAATCTGCAATTAATTACTGAAGTAATAAGACGTTTGAAGCTTTTTTGTACGTAGGGCTTCGATTCTTTAAAGAATCGGGAGATATTTTATATGTATTTATTTTGCGGTAAAGAACATTTGGTACAGACCACTTCATGCTTTATAGATGATGATGATATAATAGGAACAAGTTGCAGCCATAACAAAGATTAATTGCAGTCTTTTGTTGGTAAGTGTCGAAACGTCTTTTAGCAAACCTGTGGAGCACAAGTAAAAATAGCTTGTGTATGGTATAATAATTCTTGTTAAGATAGCACTGGATGTACATGATGCCAAAAATAGCGCCAGTCCGTAAAGTGTCTTCGATATTCGTTCATTATGCAATCCAAACAGCAGAGATCAACATTTTCAGGAAGATGGAGCAAAAGCACATAGTGCATTCTCAATTTTCACGTGAGTTTATAAAGATGTATGGTGCAGAGATGTCATCGCAGTCAGTTGTACTGTGCACGAAAGGAACCATCGTTAGTATACACACGAAGGAAGCTATGACAGAGGTGACGATTCAGCTAAATGTGGAATGTACTTGGTCTGGCAATTACTTCTTGTAGACCGCCGGAATTTGAAAGAAGTTTAGTTTTTGAAGAACGTTTGTAGTGAAAAGGATGTTAACAGATTTAAGACATAGGAATTAGTTCATTTACAGTGGAATGTCAACTGGATAGATAAGTTAATTGTACTCTGGTTTGAACTAGGTGTTTTCGATTATTGTTTTTGCAGGAAGAGAGGAAGATTTGGGTTACTACGTAGCACATAGGAGGACACAGGTTTAGATCTGGGCGATGCTTGTAGAAGTGGGATTCTTTGCTCTAAAATAGATACACAGGCTAATACGATCATTTATAGCTTGTCATGTTGATAAGGTATTGTTGGAAGAAAATGATCTAAATGCTTTTTTACAGGTTGTTAGAAGCGTAGGTATAGACACTGTGATAACTGGAACCACTTCGGTGTATTAGTTGTTTTTTCTCTGTCTATCAGTCTTTCCAAAAACATATCACACAGTTCACTACGTGATGGCTGTACGGTCGTAACTGCACCGCGAAGGGGACTATGCCGGACAGTATACACTTTCCGTTTGGCATTCATGCATCCACACTTCAAAAACTGACCTGCTATTCAGTGGAAAAAAAATGGCTTGCTTCTGCCAAGCGTTCTTGGAGTTACTAACTAACCTAATAACATACTACTCGTAATAACTATAATTGTTAGTCTGCAAATTAAGTACATACTGACGTAATGTTGTTCAGTATACTGGCCTCAGTCATCAACAGAAACATCTGTACTTATACCCCTCACACCCTATATTTCACGCTGTTTTTACATTAATATTCCCGCAATTTTTGTCCAAAACGTGCTCAACTACACACAGCCATGTGTGTAGCCATTTTTAGATAGTTACGCCTAGTGCTTGCGTTTGTATATCATAAAGATGCTATTTTCAATGAGAGAGTCATCTGCAAGAAAGGGTTTGGGGAAAGACCTAGGACATTTGTACAGAACTGGAAGCGTGGATTCCAAAGAATGTGAGCGAGGTGTGTGGACTAAGTAGAATGTGTTTCGGACAGCACCGAAGAACAGGAGTAAGGGCAATGATTGGATAATTACGAAGCATAATTCTCAATGTGTTGAATAAACATATTTTCTCATCTCAAGGCAGAGGAATTCCGTTGTATTACTTTTAAATCTATGCCCTGTTGTAGGACTGCATCAATTTACTGAGACTCATGCTGGTATTTTGTGAGAGGATAATATTTTCGGTGTGGATGAATTGTAGTCGAGTATTTCAATTCGGAAACGTTAGCTGTTTCGGTGCTGTAGGAAAGCGTCTGCAAAACAGTTTGAGGGTGTAGGACGGAGGAAGATTACTTGCATCGGTTTTATGAACTTGCGTATAGTCTATGTACAACATCTGAAGAATATACATTGAAGGTAGCTACGCGGATAACGATGCTAGATTCCCGCTGTTGCAGATGTTGAGTTTATAGTGACGATGTTCCTGACCGCTTTGTGTCAAACTGAGACTGTCATTGGCGCCCACGATTATCATGGAGACGGTTTTAAATGTGTGGTAA
This sequence comes from Schistocerca cancellata, assembly GCF_023864275.1. Lineage (NCBI taxonomy): Eukaryota > Metazoa > Arthropoda > Insecta > Orthoptera > Acrididae > Schistocerca > Schistocerca cancellata. The sequence goes on along the minus strand of NC_064630.1, from coordinate 597,399,108 downwards.
GAGACGTTAACTGATGATTGCGACAGGAGGGTATTGATGAGCCTACGTGAGAAAAAAGCGCGCTACGAGATATACGACGTGTACTCATAAACTTTTAATCATCACCTCAAAAAATGTTTTCTCATTTTTCTGTTACATCCATTTACAAGTCTGCATTGACGGTTCACAGTGAAATTCTTTCACCACCGTACCGTAGATTGTCGCTAGGGGAGTCTATTGATAAAATGGAGTATTGTGTGGCAGTTCTTCGTTCTCAGCAGCAGCGGAGATGCTGCAGCTTTGTCAGTCCAATCCAGACGACGAAAGAGGTATGGTAACAAGTGACGACACTTAATGGCAGACATACAGGTAGACAAAAGTAGCGGGGAATTAAACTGTGATATGATAATGATTCTATCCATCGGCAACAGACGATGACGGCAATGTGCCGGTTGCAACGGTTCTGCGAATGGACTGGGGTTTTGCTATCAGTTACTTTTTAACATGTCTTTCCGCAGGGACAGAACCGCGTGGCGGCGAGGCAGATGAGAAAGGAGCATCGTGGGGAGTAACGGCGGATTGAGTGAAGATGTTCAGTTGGCTAAGTGAAATAGTGATGTTGCGCTGCCGTATTCCGTTGTGTGTCACCGTAAGTTCCGATGTTACAGGGGCGCAATTGTGCGAAATCATGTGATACGCGGATTTTGAAAGTACACTACTGGCCATTAAAATTCCTACACCACGAAAATGACGTGCTACAGACGCGAAATTTAACCGACAGGAAGAAAATGCTGTGATATGCAAATCATTAGCTTTTCAGAGCATTCACACAAGGTTGGCGCCGGTGGCAACACATAAAACGTGCTGACATGAGGAAAGTTTCCAACCGATTTCTCATACACAAACAACAGTTGACCGGCGTTGCCTGGTGAAACGTTGTTGTGATTCCTTGTGTAAGAAGGAGAAATGCGCACCATCACGTTTCCGACTTTCATAAAGGTCGGATTGTAGCCTTTCACGATTCTGGTTTATCGTATCACGACATTGCTGCTCACGGTGGTCGAGATCCAATGACTGTTAGCAGAATATGGAATCGGTGGGTTCAGGAGGGTAATATGGAACGCCGTGCTGGATCCCAACGGCCTCGTATCACTAGCAGTCGAGATGACAGGCATCTTATCCGCATGGTTGTAACGGATCGTGCACCGACGTCTCGATCCCTGAGTCAACAGATGGGAACGTTTGCAAGACAACAACCATCTGCACGAACAGTTCGACGACGTTTGCAGCAGCATGGACGATCAGCTAGGAGACCGTGGCTGCGGTTACCCTTGACGCTTCATCACAGACAGGAGCGCCTGCGATGGTGTACTCAACGACAAAACTGAGTGCACGAATGGCAAAACGTCATTTTTTCAGATGAATCAAGGTTCTGCTTACAGCATCATTATGGTCGCATCCGCGTTTGGCAAAATCGCGGCGAGCTCAATTGGAAGCTTGTATTCGTCATCGCCATACTGGCGGATCACCCGATGTTATGTTATGGGGTGCCATTAGTTACACGTCTCGGTCACCTGTTGTTCGCATTGACGGCACTTTGAACAGTGGACATTACATTTCAGATGTGTTACGACCCGTGGCTCTACCCTTCATTCGATCCCTGCGAAACCCGACATTTCAGTAGGATAATGCACGACCGCATGTTGCAGGTCCTGTACGGGCCTTTCTGGAATGTTCGACTGCTGCCCTGGCCAGCACATTCTCCAGATCTCTCACCAATTGAAAACGTCTGGTCAATGGTGGCCGAGCAACTGGCTCGTCACAATACGCCAGTCACTATTCTTAAAGAACCGTGGTATCGTGTTGAAGCTGCATGGGCAAAAAATGGTTCAAATAGCTCTGAGCACTATCAGACTTAACTTCTGAGGTCATCAGTGTCCTATAACTTAGAACTACTTACACCTAACTAACCTAAGGACATACCACATATCCATGCCCGAGGCAGGACTCGAACCTGCGACCGTAGCTGTCGCGCGGTTCCAGACTGTAGCGCCTAGAACCGCGCGGCCTCTGCGGCCGGCCATGCTTGCGGGAGGTGGCGTTTACTGGGGTTGTCGCAACTAAGTGCGAAGACATGACTGCTATAGAGGCTGATGGTCTGTCTGCTCATTGCCGGTGTTATTTACGTCCGTCAGTCGCGCCTTCTCCGGCGTCGCGCCGGGTGGTTGGAGATCCAAAATCCCGCGGAGTGGGAGTGCTATCCATATAATCAATAACTACAATTTTCATACAGATAACGTAAGTCAACTGCAAGATTTTTCCTCTTCATGGGTTGTGACCATCTCTTTTTAATGAGTGTTTAAATGAAACATTTTCTTGTCACACTGAATTATTGTATATCTACCATTTATAATATATGCTTTTTTTGTCATCATTCTGAAAAGTCTGATGCGGCCCCCCATGAATTCCTCTCCTTTGCCAACCTCTTCCTCTCAGCATATGGAAGTTATTCTCTGGTGTCTTAACAGAAGTCCTACCATTCTGTCCCTTCTTCTTGTCAATATTTTCCAGATATTCCTTTCCTCGCCGATTCAGCAGAGAAGCTCCTCATCCCTTACCGTGTTAAACCACCTGATTTTCAACATTCTTCTGTAGCAACACATCTCAACTCCATAGATTCTCTCCTGTTCCGGTTTTCCCGCAGTCCACGTTTCACTACCATACAATCATGTACTCCAACCGTACATTCTCAGAAATTTCTCCCTTAAATTAAGGCTACGTTGGGGACTGATGACCATAGATGTTAAGTCCCATAGTGCTCAGAGCCATTTGAACCATTTATGCCTACGTTTGATACTAGTAGATTTCTCTTGGCCGGAAAAGCCCTTTTTGCCAGTGCTAGTCTGCGTTTTAAGTCCACCTTGCCCCGTCCTTCATGGGTTATTTTGCTTAACTTCATTTACTTCACGGTCACCAATCCTGATGTTACGTTTCTCACTGTTCTTATTTCTACTGCTTCTTATTACTTCCGTCATTCTTCGATCTACCATTAACCCATCTTCTGTTGTCATTAGACTGTTCATGTCATTCACCATATGCTGCAATTCTTCTTCAATTACACTGCAGATAGCAATGTCATCAGCGAATCTTTTTATTGACATCCTTTCACCTTGAATTTCAATTCCACTCCTCAACGTTTCTTTTATTTTCCTCACTGCTGCTTCGATGTACAGACTGAACAGTAGGAGCGGTAGACTACATCTGTCTTACACCCTTTTAAATCCGAGCACTTCGTTCTTGGTCTTCCATTTATTGTTCCCTCTTGTACGTAAAAGCTTACCCCCAACTTCCTCAGAATTTCGAACATCTTGCACCATTTTACATCGTTGAACGCTTTTTCCATATCGACCCTTTTAACGCTCCCTCATTTTTCTTTAGTCTTGCTTCCGTTTTCAATTGCAACGTCAGAATTGCCTCTCTGGTACCTTCACCTTTCCTACCCAAACTGATCGTCGTCTAACACATCCCAAATTTTATTTCCCATTCTTCTGAATTTGTTCTTGTTAGTAACTTGGATACATGAGCTGTGAGGCTGATAGTGCAATAATTGCCGCACTTGTCGGCTCTTGCAGCCTTCGGAATTGTGTGCGTGATGATTTTTTTCGATAGTCAGATGGTATACTGCCAGACTCATACATTCTATAAAGCGAAGTGAATAGTCGTTGTGTGCCGGCCGGTGTGGCCGAGCGGTTCTAGGCGCTTCAGTCCTGAACCGCGCTGCTGCTACGGTCGCAGGTTCTAATCCTGCCTCGGGCATGGACGTATGTGATGTCCATAGATTAGTTAGGGGCGGGAAGGCTTCGAAATTTATGGTATGCAGAATTTTATATGTTTTTGGTCGTAATGTATTGTATCAACTGTCCTCAGAAATGCTTGTATAACAGTCTCTAACTTCTTAATGGGCTCTGTCTCTTATCCTAAGAGACAGCTTTTGATAATACGAGGGCTATTCAGAAAGTAAGGAACGATAGGTCGCGAAATGGAAACCACAGTGAAAACAAAAACTGTTTTATTTGCAACGGTTAGCTACACCTTCCAGCTACTTCTCTACACAGTCGCCGCTCAGACTTCTACATCTGTCGTAGCGTCGTACCAAGTTTTCAATTACCTCGTTATAGAAGACAGCCGCCAGTCCTTTTCGACAATTTTCTACTCTGGACTGCGGCTCCTTGTCTGTGTCAAAATATTTTTTTCATAGCCAGCGGTACATTTGAGCAGAGATGAACTTCAGGGGTAGCCAATTACGGGCTGTATTGTGGGTGATCACTTCCCATCGAAAACGCTGCAGGAGCATCTTCATTGCTCCTGCAGAGTGAGGCCGAGATTTGTCGTGTAGAACGAACTGTTATGTTATATGGATTCCGCAGCTTCTGGCGAAATCTTTCGCCAGGCCCTCATACTTGCCGGGAGACGCTAGTTTCTAGCCATCTTTACGTTCTCACTGTGAGCTCAGAACTGAAAAGAGCGACATGATGCGATCGACGGGAGTACTAGACACAGTGCCCAACGCATATGTGCAAAGCTTCATCAGATTTTCGCTGTATTTTCCATTTCGCGCGATAATTCCTTACTTTCCGAATGCTCCTCGCATTTGCATGTTGTGATTTCAAAAATGGCTCTGAGCACTATGAGACTTAACATCTGAGGTCATCAGTCCCCTAGAACTTAGAGCTACTTAAACCTACCTAAGGACATCACACAAATCCATGCCCGAGACAGGGTGCGAACCTGCGACCGCAGCGGTCGCGTGGTTCCAGACTGAAGCGCCTAGAACCGCTCGGCCACACCGGCCGGCGTTGTGATTTCAGTTTATGGTTTCAATGAATGTATGAATGTCTCTACGAACCTTCTTCCTTGTCAGTTGAAGAGGACAGTAAATTTCCACAGCACAGCAATAACAGAGAGACGATCAGAGAAACTAAATGTCAGATTACATTTTCGTAAATCAAAGTAGATTCCTTTGAGAGACACGGAAGAAATTGTAGCTTTCGACAGTACGAAGATTAAAGGGTAAGTGCCCAGCCGTTATACACGCAGCAATCGAAAGAGCCACTAATTTCAGCCTGATGACCATCTAGAGAAAAAAAGAAAAGGAAATGCACAAGGGGAAAATTTCTCCTTATCAGCTAAGCTGCCAAAAAATATTTTGTAGTGAAAATTGTCCAGTCGTGCAGCTTCAGTTGAGTCAAATCCTTTGAATTTGTGGAAACACGGACATTAAAGGTGTTAATTATAATGGAATCAGGGATTTCCAACACGACGTAACACTTTTACCATGTAAATACCGAATGGGTGCAGCAACCGCTTCTGCTAAATCTGTTTGCCTTTTCCGCTAATGCCACTAACTTTTATGCCCGCTGACGTGCGTTATTTTGGATTCACCGCTGCGGCTAGGACCGCTGCGTCCGGGGTGTATTTATAAATTCGTACACCAACAAATGAATGGGGGGTTTTCAAGCCGCAAGTATTTAAAGTTTTAATGTTCCGACCGCAGTCGATTGTGTATTTATCGCGTTGCTCTTTAGCCTGCAGCGCGCAGTTTGTTCCGTTCCACGTGTTTACATCCTGACTCGCTGAGCTGGCGAATCACTGCATATTTAATGTTTACTATATTTCTGTTTTTCCGAATAGCAGGCGGTACATAAATATAAGCCAAAGTATACTGCAGTTGCATTTCTTAATATCATTTTTAAAAAGATTCAAATTCTCAGTAGTCTCATTTCCCAGAGTGTGTACATTACATGTGAATTTTCAACTGATTGCGTAAGCAAAGGATTCTTAAGTTCATTGTTTATGTACAGGTTCTATTTCACTGTGAAGTAGCCACTGAACTCAAAAATACAGTATTGGCCATTAAAATTGCTACACCAAGAAGAAATGCAGATGATAAACGGGTATTCATTGGAGAAATATATTATACTAGAACTGACATGTGATTACATTTTCACGCAATTTGGGTGCATAGATCCTGAGATATCAGTAACCAGAACAACCACCTCTGGCCGTAATAACGGCTTTGATAGGCATGGGCATTGAGTCAAACAGAGCTTGGATTTCGTGTACAGGTACAGCTGCCCATGCAGCTTCAACACGATACCACAGTTCATCAAGAGTAGTGACTGGCGTATTGTGACGAGCCAGTTGCTCGTCCACCATTGACCAGACGTTTTCAATTGGTGAGATATCTGGAAAATGTGCAGGAAAAGCAGCAGTCGACCATTTTCTGTGTCCAAAAAGGCCCGTACAGGGCTTGCAACATGCGGTCGTGCATTATCCTGCTGAAATATAGGGTTTCGGAAGGATCGAATGAAGGGTAGAGCCACGGGTCGTAACACATCTGAAATGTAACGTCCACTGTTCAAAGTGCCGTCAATGCGAACAACAGGTGACCGAGACGTGTAACCAATGGCACCCCATACCATCATGCCGGGTGATACGCAAGTATGGCGATGACGAATACACACTTCCAATGTGCGTTCACCGCGATGTCGCCAAACACGGATGCGACCATCATAATGCTAAAAACAGAAAGCGGCTTCATCCGAAAAAATGACGTTTTGCCATTCGTGCACCCAGGTTCGTCGTTGAGTACACCATCGCAGGCGCTCCTGTCTGTGATGCAGCGGCAAGGGTAACCGCAACCATGGTCTCCGAGCTGATAGTCCATGCTGCTGAAAACGTTGTCGAACTGTTCGTGCACGTGGTTGTTGTCTTGCAAACGTCCCCATCTGTTGGCTCAGGGATCGAGACGTGGCTGCACGATCCGTTAGAGCCATGCGGATAAGATGCCTGTCATCTCGACTGCTAGTGATACGAGGCCGTTGGGATCCAGCACGGCGTTCCGTATTACCCTCCTGAACCCTCCGATCCCATATTCTGCTAACAGTTAATGGATCTCGACCAACGCGAGCAGCAATGTCGCGATACGATAAATCGCAATCGCGATAGGCTACAATCCGACCTTTATGAAAGTCGGAAACGTGATGATTCGCATTTCTCCTCCTTACACGAGGCATCACAATAACGTTTCACCAGTCAACACCGGTCAACTGCTGTTTGTGTATGAGAAATCGGTTGGAAACGTTCCTCATGTCAGCACGTTGTAGGTGTCGCCACCGGCGCCAACCTTGTGTGAATGTTCTGAGAAGCTAATCATTTGCGTATCACAGCATCTGCTTCCTGTCGGTTAAATTTCGCTTCTGTAGCATGTCATTTTCGTGGTGTAGCAATTTTAATGGCCAGTAGTGTATAAGGTGTTGCCGTAAACTATGCCAAAAAAATTCTTCCTCAACCAATCTGACGATATTAACGCTAAAGGCAAGTGAAAATGGTGTTCCTATCCACAGTTCAGTGCAAATGCTGGGTTGCTTGACAGAGATGCGGTCGGAAGGTATGAGGGACATATCCTGTCAATAGAAAGGACGCTATCTGCCTTCTTCTCTCCTAAATCACACATAACTCTCCTGATTAGTGGCACAAAATAACCGGCAGTGTTTGACGAAACGGGTACCGAATTAGTCTCCGGCTCTACCTTTCAACTAACTCTCCCCGATGTAATGCAACGCTGCCACCAAATATAACAGCCCGAATATCGTCTCTGGAAATGACATTAGCAGAACACGCATCGCTACGGCTAATATTACGCTGAGGAATGATGTACAGCTGTGTTAAAATGCCACACTTTCCCTTCAAAAGTACCGACTGAAAACACTTCATGTTGAGGCACATTGGATCTACTTTCTTCCCTCCTGTTTTGCTGGTGGTACGAGTGGGCTGGGGTTGGGGGCTGTTTCTGCAACTGACGCCTCGTTTCAAAGCAACTTCCGAAATTCGTTGAACGTTTGAAATGTTTGAGATATTTAACATAGTGGCTTTGTTTCTCGCTCACGGGGATTTTCGATGGTGTAGCCTACATACAGCTTGCAGAAATACACTGACGGTGCTGTCGGCTACCATTACCACTTGTACCCTAAAGCCGCCACCCAATGAGCGACAAATTGTCCACTTTGTCGTGGGAAAGCCTCTTAATGTAGGTCGGAATAAAGGTTAGACCTGAAATTACAGCGACGTACTCAAAGTGTAATGTTGGTTTGCTACAAGCCGACGAAAGATGTAAATTGTCTCTCATAAAAATTAATATTTTCAACTGTAACTGGAAGGAAATCCCTTCCTATTTTCCAGATCTACACTCATTCTGGGGTGGCCGAGCGGTTCTAGGCGCTACAATCTGGAACCGCGCGACCGCTATGGTCGCAGATTCGAATCCTGCCTCGGGCATGAATGTGTGTGATGTCCGTAGTTTAGTTAGGTTTAAGTAGTTCTAAGTTCTAGGGGACTGATTGTAGGGAAGCCGGAACCGCGGGACTGCTACGGTCGCAGGTTCGAATCCTGCCTCGGGCATGGGTGTGTGTGATGTCCTTAGGTTAGTTAGGTTTACGTAGTTCTAAGTTCTCGGGGACTTATGACCTAAGATGTTGAGTCCCATAGTGCTCAGAGCCATTTTTTTTTGTAGGGAAGCAGCCTACTCAAGTCATAAAACTCACATCAGTCTTTCCATTGTGTGCCAGCCAGTCTGTTGTAACTAGCTCTGACGTCATAAACGTTGCGCAATACTTTAAAAATCAAGTAAATAACCTGAAACGTTTCTAGCATGTCAGGAGTAATACTAAATCAATATGTGTTGAATATCAGTTCAATAACTTTAACCATTTTCGAAATTTGGATGTTTTTCTGTAAAAATCATTGGCGCAACAGAAAAGAGCTAGAAACTTAAAAATTTATATTTAGATTCCTTTTGCATAATAATTTAGTAGAAACAGTATTCTGGAACTCACAAATTAAAATTTTAGTTGAAATTCATGATTTTCTGGTTTTTGTCTTAAAAATTAAGGAAGCCAGATAGATTAAGTAGCCGAATAAATAAAGCTAGGATGTTTAAATTTAAGTAGAAGGGAGATCCGCTAAAATCATAAAGATGTGAGATGTTTCAACTTAATAACTATAAAACTATAGCGTTAGCGTATCTCCAAAGGGCAAGTTCAGAGCTCGTCTACTGCATGTAGTGTAATTAAATTAATTGTCTCGCCCAAAATATTTTACTTAGCTATGTCAAACTTTTATAATGATTACTTACCTGTGTGCTGATTGCACATTTAAATTGAGAGCTTCATCGGCCATCAGCAAAGGAAGCAATGATTTATTCGATAACTTAAAGTGGTGCATTACTAGCCCAGCGGCTAGCCGGGAGAGCAGATTTGATCAGGTGTCCCCTTAGCCGTCCGCACCGCGGCTTCATATATAAGAACGCTGCGTGAGAGAGAAAGGCCCCAGTTCTCTCCAGACGCTGATTAGCGCACCACCTGTGCCAGGAGTCGCGTCACGTCGGTATCATTGCTATAAACAGCCTCGGATGCCGTAATAAGTTACTAGGGATACGTTTAACCATGAAAACGTTTTCGAGTGAAGTGTTAATTCTGGGATGACTTTAATGATCTATCTTCAGTTTGGGTATGTCGTATTTTCACGTGCCGCCGCGGGACAGACAGTCTACCATTACTTAGCGTTATCATCAAATTATGGCGAGCATTCACTTAAACATTTAATTTGAACAGTTATAGTTGCATCAGCGCATTAGACTCTGAACTGCTCTGGTAGTTGGATTGTGTGGATTCTTTTTCGTCTGTGACTTTCATAATATAGTGAACGTTTTCGAGAGAATCGTTTTTGATTATGAATCCCAGACAATCTCCTAATTCCTCAGAGCTATAAGCTGTAGCAATAAATGTATTTTCTCAGATGAAGTGGGCACTAGGAATTCTAACTACAGGCTTCACGTTTTGCTAATCACTTTCTGGTTTCCAATATTGTAGTTAGAGAGCCAGTGTTGAGAACGGCAAACAACAACACAGCATAAATAAATAGGAACATTTAAATAACAATTAATTCCACCCACCGCCCCACATGATGACCTCAGAAGTTAAGACCCATACTGCTCGGAGCCTTTTGAACCATTCACTCATGCTCATAAATTAAGGATAATGCTGGTACATGGTGAAACAAAGCTCTGGTCGGCGGTTTGCGGGTTTAAATCACTTCGGGGTATGACCATGCGGTGCATTTGACCTGCGGTCGTCGCACTGTGGCGCTGGCAGCAATCCACATACGCAGAGTTGTGGTGGAGCATGTCAGAGTACGGTGCAGCGAGTAAGTGTCCAGACGTTTTCAGACGTGATAATGGTGACTGTGTGTTGAAAATGGCTCAAAGAACACATGTTGTTGTTGTTGTGGTCTTCAGTCCTGAGACTGATTTGATGCAGCTCTTCATGCTACTCTATCGTGTGCAAGCTTCTTCATCTCCCAGCAAGTACTGCAGCCTACATCCTTCTGAATCTGCTTAGTGTAATCATCTCTTGGTCTCCCTCTACGATTTTTACCCTCTATGCTGCCCTCCAATACTAAATTGGTGATCCCTTGATGCTTCAGAACATGTCGTACCAACCGATCCCTTCTGCTAGTCAAGATGCGCCACAAACTCCTCTTCTCCCCAACCCTATTCAATACCTCCTCATTAGTTATGTGATCTACCCATCTAATCTTCAGCATTCTTCTGTAGCACCACATTTCGAAAGCTTCCATTTTATATCCACTCTACTTAGACCATCATCAGTTATTTTGCCCCCCAAATAGCAAAAGTCCTTTACTACTTTAAGCGTCTCATTTCCTAATCTAATTCCCTCAGCATCACCCGACTTAATTCGACTACATTCCATTATCCTCGTTTTGATTTTGTTGATGTTCATCTTATATCCTCCTTTCAAGACACTGTCCATTCCGTTCAACTGCTCTTCCAAGTCCTTTGCTGTCTCTGACAGAATTACAGTGTCATCGGCGAACCTCAAAGTTTTTATTTCTTCTTCATGGATTTTAATACCTACTCCAATATTTTCTTTTGTTTCCTTTACTGCTTGCTCAATATACAGATTGAACAACATCGGGGAGAGGCTACAACTTTATCTCACTCCCTTCCCAACCACTGGTTTCCTTTCATGTCCCTCGACTCTTATAAGAGCCATCTGGTTTCTGTACAAATTGTAAATAGCCTTTCGTTCCCTGTATTTTACCCCTACCACCTTCAGAATTTGAAAGAAAGTATTCCAGTCAACATTGTCAAAAGCTTTCTCTAAGTCTACAAATGCTAGAAACGTAGGTTTGCCTTTTCTTAATCTAGCTTCTAAAGTAAGTCGTAGGGTCAGTATTGCCTCATGTGTTCCCATATTTCTACGGAATACAAACTGATGTTCCACGAGGTCGGCTTCTACCAGTTTTTTCCATTCGTCTGTAAAGAATTCGCGTTAGTATTTTGCAGCCGTGACATTAAACTGATACTTCGGTAATTTTCTCATCTGTCAACGCTTGCTTTCTTTGGGATTGGAATTATTATATTCTTCTTGAAGTCTGAGGGTATATCGCCTGTCTCATACATTTTGCTCACCAAATGGTCAGGACTGGCTCTCCCAAGGCTGTCAGTAGTTCTAATGGAATATTGTCTACTCTCGGGGCCTTGTTTCGACTTACGTCTTTCAGTGCTCTATCAAACTCTTCACGTAGTATCATATCTCCCATTTCATCTTCATCACCCTTGTATAGACCCTCTATATACTCCTTCCACCTTTCTGCTTTCCCTTCTTTGCTTAGAACCTTGTTTTCCATTTGAGCTCTTGATATTCATACAAGTGGTTCTCTTTTCTCCAAAGGTCTCTTTAATTTTCCTGTAGGCAGAATCTATCTTACCCCTAGTGAGATAATCCTCTACATCCTTACATTTGTCCTCTAGCCAAGCCTGCTTAGCCATTTTGCACTTCCTGTCGATCTCATTTTTGAGACGTTTGTATTCCTTTTTGCCTGCTTCATTTACTGCATTTTTATAGTTTCTCCTTTCATCAATTAAATTCAATTTTTCATCTGTTACCCAAGGATTTCTACTAGCCCTCGTCTTTTTACCTACTTGATCCTCTGCTGTGTTCACTACTTCATCCCTCAAAGCTACCCATTCTTCTTCTAGTGTATTTCTTTCCCACATTCTTGTCAATTGTTCCCTTATGCTCTCCCTATATATTGATATATTGATGACGTTATGAGAGGTAGAATACTAGGGTGACTGGAGGCTGGTCAAACACAGCAGGTCGTAGCACGGGCCTTCCGTGTGCCACAAAGCATGATCTCAAGATTATGGCAACGATTCCAGCAGACCAGAAACGTGTCCAGGCGCTACAGTGCGGGACGTCCACAGTGTAAAACACCACAGAAAGACCGATATCTCACGATCAGTGCCCGCAGACGGCCACGGAATACTGCAGATAGCCTTGCTCGGGACCTTTCCGCAGGCACACAGTCTACAGACGATTAAACAAACGGTTTATTCGCACGGAGACCTGCAAGGTGCATTCTACTGACCCCTGGTCACAGGAGAGCCCGTAAAGCCTAGTGTCAAGAACACAGTACATGGTCATTGGAACAGTGGTCCCAGGTTATGTTCACGAACGAGTGCGGGTATGGTCTGAACAGTGATTCTCGCCGAGTTTTCATCTGGCATGAACCAGGAACGAGATATCAACCCCTTAAAGTCCTTGAAAGGGACCTGTGTGGAGGTCGTGGTTTGATGGTGTGGGGTGGGATTATGATTGGTGCACTACACCCCTGCGAGTCTTTGACAGAGGTACTGTAACAGGTCAGGTGTATCTGGACGTCATTTTGCACCAGTATGTTCGCCTTTTCAGAAGTGCAGTGGGTCCCACCTTCCTCGTGATGAGCCGGCCGTTGTGGCCGAGCGGTTCTAGGCACTTCAGTCGGGAAACGCGCAGCTGCTACTGTCACAGGTTCGAATCCTATCTCTTGCATGGGTGTGTGTGATGTCCTTAGGTTAGTTAGTTTTAAGTAGTTCTAAGTCTACGGTACTGATGATCTCAGATATTACTTTCAAACTGGTTCAAATGGCTCTGAGCACTATGGGACTTAACTACTGAGGTCATCAGTCCCCTAGAACTTAGAACTACGTAAACCTAACTAACCTAAGGACATCACACACATCCATGCCCGAGGCAGGATTCGAACCTGCGACCTTAGCGGTCTCGCGGTTCCAGACTGTAGCGCCTAGAAACGCACGGCCACTCCGGCCGGCAGATGTTAAGTCCCATAGTGCTTAGAGCCAGTTTTTTCCTCCTACTGGATGATAACGCATGGCCCTACCGAGCTGCCATCGTGGAGGAGTACCTTGAAACAGTGTGCTCCCTGCCGCCGTTGGATAAGCAGCTGCAGTAGCAAGTCGCATTCCCCTAGCTTACTTATTTGTTACATAGTTTAATTCTTAATTTCTTTGCGTGTTTTTAGGTACTTGCATTGTTTAATTCATAAATTTCGGCCGTATTATAGTATTTGAGAGTTGTAGCATCGCGCTTTAGTGTTTACTTCGTAGATTCTTATTTAAATGGCGTTTGAGTTTCGTATAGGAGGTGTAATTTCGCGTTTTAGTTACTGTAATCGTAAATTCAGGCAGATTGTAGCGCACTCGTTAGGCATTTGTACAGGTTAGTTAATACATTCTTGGCGTGTTTCCCTTGCGTTATCTAGGCACGGACTCGTGTTTCAGTAACTGTTGTTCAACATCGATTAGAATGGACAGGGACTGTGATTGCTGTGTTCGGATGAGGGCTGAGTTGGCATCCCTTCGCTCACAGCTGCAAGCGGCGCTGACTTCGGTCGCGCAGCTTGAGGTTGTTGCCAATGGGCACCACTGTGGGGAGCCGGACTTGGGTCTCACGGGGATGTCAACCTCGTCCCGTCTTCCCCAGATCGGTCTGCCGCTGTTGTTGCCCCGGCTGCTGCCCGCAGTGGGGCTGATCCCTCGCCTGTGGTTGATCGGGAGGTCGTCCCCGGAGGCTGATCAGAAAGCCTCCCCGGTGCGTCTGACAAACAGGTTTCAGGCACTGTCTCTGGCTGAGCCAGATGCAGCTGCCTGCCCTGTTTCAGAGGATGATTCTCAGCCTTCAAGGTCCGGGCAATCACAGAGGGTGGGCTTATTGGTAGTTGGGAGCTCCAATGTTAGGCGCGTAATGGGGCCCCTTAGGGATATGGCGGCTAAGGAGGGGAAGAAATCCAGTGTGCACTCCGTGTGCATTCCGGGTGGAGTCATTCCTGATGTGGAAAGGGGCCTTTCGGATGCCATGAAGAGCACAGGGTGCAGCCAGCTGCAGGTGGTGGCACATGTCGGCACTAATGACGTGTGTCGCTTTGGATATGAGGAAATTCTCTCTGGATTTCAGCGGCTATCTGATTTGATGAAGGCTACCGGTCTTGCTTACAAGATGAAGGCAGAGCTCACCATCTGCAGCATCGTTGATAGAACCGACTGCGGACCTTTGGTGCAGAGCCGGTTGGAGGATCTGAATCAGAGGCTCAGACAGTTTTGCGACCGTGTTGGCTGTAGATACCTTGACTTGCGCCATAGGGTAGTGGGGTTTCGGGTTCCGCTGAATAGATCAGGAGTTCACTACACTCCACTGGCGGCTACACGGGTAGCGGAGGCTGTGTGGCGTGGACTGGGCGGTATTTTAGGTTAGAAGGCCTCGGGAAAGTACGGGGTGGGCTGCAATCTCAAAGGGTGCATGACAAATGCAGGACGTGCTTGGATCTAGGACCAGTCGGAATTGTAGTTGTAAATTGTTGTAGTTGTGCTAGGGAAGTCCCTGAGCTTCAAGCGCGAATAGAAAGCACAGAAGCTGAAATCGTTATAGGCACAGAAAGCTGGCTAAAGCCTGAAATAAGTTCTGCAGAAATTTTTACGAAGTCTCAGACGGTGTTCAGGAAAGATAGATTAGGCAGAATTGGTGGTGGAGTGTTTGTGTCTGTCAGTAGTGGTTTATCTTGTAGTGAAGTCGAAGTAGATACTCCGTGCGAATTGGTATGGGTGGAGGTTATACTTAACAGCCGAACAAAGTTAATAATTGGTCCTTCTACTGACCCCCACACTCCGATGATATAGTTGCTGAACAGTTCAGAGAAAATTTGAGTCTCGTAACAAATAAATACCCCACTCATACGGTTATAGTTGGTGGGGACTTCAACCTTCCCTCGACATGTTGGCAAAAATACTTGTTCAAAACTGGTGGTAGGCAGAAAACGTCTTCCGAGATTGTCCTAAATGCTTTCTCCGAAAATTATTTCGAGCAGTTAGTCCACGAACCCACGCGAATTGTAAATGGTTGTGAAAACACACTTGACCTCTTAGCCAAAAACAATCCAGAGGTGATAGAGAGCATCATGACTGATACAGGGATTAGTGATCACAAGGTCGTTGTAGCTAGGCTCAATACCGTGTCTTCCAAATCCACCAGAAACAAACGCAAAATAATTTTATTTAAAAAAGCGGTTAAAGTGTCACTAGAAGCCTTCCTAAGAGACAATCTCCATTCCTTCCGAACTGACTATACAAATGTAGACGAGATGTGGCTCAAATTCAAAGATATAGTAGCAACAGAAATTGAGAGATTCATACCTCATAAATTGGTAAGAGATGGAACTGATACCCCGTGGTACACAAAACAGGTCCGAACGCTGTTGCAGAGGCAACAGAGAAAGCATGCGAAGTTCAGAAGAACGCGAAATCCCGAAGATTGGCTAAAATTTACAGACGCGCGAAATTTGGCACGGACTTCAATGCCTTTAATAGGTTCCACAACGAAACATCGTCTCAAAATTTGGTAGAAAATCCGAAGAAATTCTTGTCGTATGTAAAGTACACAAGTGGCAAGACGCAGTCAATACCTTCGCTGCGCAGTGCCGATGGTACTGTTACCGACGACTGTGCCGCTAAAGCGGAGTTATTGAACGCAGTTTTCCGAAATTCCTTCACCAGGGAAGACGAATGGAATATTCCAGAATTTGAAACATGAACAGCTGCTAGCATGTGTTTCTTAAAAGTAGATACCTTAGGGGTTGCGAAGCAACTCAAATCGCTTGATACGGGCAAGTCTTCAGGTCCAGATTGTATACCGATTAGGTTCGTTCCAGATTACGCTGATACAATAGTTCCCTACTTAGCAATCATATACAACCACTCGCTCACCGATAGATCTGTACCTACAGATTGGAAAATTACGCAGGTCGCACCAGTGTTTAAGAAGGGTAGTAGGAGTATTCCATCGAACTACAGACCTATATCATTGACGTCGGTTGCAGTAGGGTTTTGAGCATATACTGTATTCAAACATGATAAATCACCTCGAAGGGAAAGATCTATTGATACGTAATCAGCATGTTTTCAGAAAACATCGTTCTTGTGCAACGCAGCTCTTTATTCGCAGGAAGTAAAGGCCGCTATCGACAGGGGATCTCAAGTTGATTCCGTATTTCTACATTTCCGGAAAGCTTTTGACACCGTTCCTCAAAAGCGACTTCTAATCAAGCTGCGGGCCTATGGGGTATCGTCTCAGTTATGCGACTGGATTCGTGATTTCCTGTCACGAAGGTCGCAGTTCGTAGTAATAGACGGCAAATCATCGAGTAAAACTGAAGTGATATCAGGTGTTCCCCAGGGAAGCGCCCTGGGACCTCTGCTGTTCCTGATCTATATAAATGACCTGGGTGACAATCTGAGCATTTCTCTTAGGTTGTTCGCAGATGATGCTGTAATTTACCGTCTAGTAAGGTCATCCGAAGACCAGTATCAGTTGCAAAGCGATTTAGAAAAGATTGCTGTATGGTGTGGCAGGTGGCAGTTGACGCTAAATAACGAAAAGTGTGAGGTGATCCACATGAGTTCCAAAAGAAATCCGTTGGAATTCGATTACTCGATAAATAGTACAATTCTCAAGGCTGTCAATTCAACTAAGTACCTGGGTGTAAAAATTACGAACAACTTCAGTTGTAAAGACCACATAGATAATATTGAGGTAAGGCGAGCCAAAGGTTGCGTTTCATTGGCAGGACACTTAGAAGATGCAACAAGTCCACTAAAGAGACAGCTTACACTACACTCGTTCGTCCTCTGTTAGAATATTGCTGCGCGGGGTGGGATCCTTACCAGGTGGGATTGACGGAGGACATCGAAAGGGTGCAAAAAAGGGCAGCTCGTTTTGTGTTATCACGTAATAGGGGAGAGAGTGTGGCAGATATGATACGCGAATTGGGATGGAAGTCATTAAAGCAAAGACGTTTTCGTCGCGGCGAGATCTATTTACGAAATTTCAGTCACCAACTTTCACTTCCGAAAGCGAAAATATTTTGTTGAGCCCAACCTACATAGGTAGGAATGATCATCAAAATAAAATAAGTGATATCAGAGCTCGAACAGAAAGGTTAAGGTGTTCGTTTTTCCCGCGCGCTGTTCGGGAGTGGAATGGTAGAGAGATAGTATGATTGTGGCTCTGTCAAGCACTTAAATGTGAATTGCAGAGTAGTCATGTAGATGTAGATATCAGGCGAATGAAGTGGCGTGCCTATTCTCGAGATCCAAACCCCATCGAGCACGTCTGAGATGCTCTCGGTCGACGTATCGGTGCACGTCTTCAAACCCCTCCTACACTTATGGAGCTTCGATAGGCACTGGTGCAAGAATGGGAGGCTATACCCCAGCAGTTGCTCGACCACCTGATCCAGGGTATGCCAACCCGTTGTACGGCCTGCGTACGTGTGCATAGTGATCATATCCCATATTGATGTCGGGGTACATGCGGAGGAAACAGTGGCGTTTTGTAGCACAAGTGTTTCGGGCCCTTTTTGTCAACTTATGACCAATACCGTGGACTTACCGATCTGTATCGTATGTGTACCCTAGGAGCCTACGCTCTTAGCGCCAGTTTTTTGTAGTGCCACGATGTGTAGCACCACATTCTGCAATTATCCTTAATTTATGAGCATGAATGTACGTCTCAAATCTGGAGACAATAAATATGTCCAGGCAAAGCAACACTGAAGAGTTATATAGCCCGATTAAAATTATTTTACACTCGACGTCTGTCACTTGCCGCTGCAGTGTTGCCACTTGGGCTGCCGGCTGACACTGGGTTATACGCGACAAGCAAATGCAACGGCTCGCTTCAAAAATACTGTTAATCTGTAGGCCGGACCAATGTTGGAAGCAGCCGCCGCAGGGCATGACGGAAATGCGAGATGCTCTGTCGACAGCTGTTTTTAAGTGGCCAATGACTGAACTGAGGCAAACGACGCATTTCATATCTCTGAATTTAATGCGTGTCCTCACCTAACCACAGCCTCGTGATGTGCAATGTATCCGAGGAAGCGGCGGTCAAGAATCTGCAGTAGAACTAAAATCACGAACGCTCTTTTCACGGCGATGACAGCTCAGGTTCACCTAACAGCAAACTGAAGACAGAAAAATTTCAGTTACAGCGCTAAAAGCATAGTGTAATTTCTTACTACCACTGGTTACCTAAAACCATCCTTACAGTAGCTACACGAGCTGCTGTATTAGCAACCGATGGTTGCCACTTGGTTATGTCTATATACGTATGTAAAAGGCAATGTCCTCACTGACTGACTCAACATCGCCCAGCCCAAACCACTAAGGACAGAAACTTGAAATTTGGATAAAGTATGGATCTTCTAATGTAGGCGTCATTTAAGAAGGGATCTTTCGAAATTGCAGTCCTAACGGGGTGAAATAGGCGATGAACGGTTCTTTTAATGTCGCTATTAAGGCAATTTTGAAGCTGGACCTACGAAAATTGGTATTTGGGTTCTCGGTCAGATATAAAGAAATAAGGGTTTTGGAAATTTAACTCTGTGAGGGTGAAATAGTGTGTGAAAGTCTTCTTTTAAAATATATATTATTATTAAAGAACTGCTAGAGTCTTTTTAAAGCTGCACCTAGGAATCTTGGTATTTGACTTCTCAGTTACAAATTTAAAAAAATATGTGTTTCAGTGTGTTCGGAAACTGAACCCATGAGGGGGTGAAATAGGGGATGAGATTTGTTATGAAAAACCTTTATTATGAAAGCTTTGAACTAGAGCTACCAGAATCCGTTTTTGGTGAGAAGTACTTTCGGAAAAGATCAATCTTATATGGCCTTAACTAGCGTGAAAACATCTGAAGGAGTTGCAGTTTTATGAGCAACATAAAAATGCGATTAAATAAACACAAAAAAATCTCTGCAGGCCGTACTGTCTACGCGAGCGAATCAGCGATCGATAAGCTAGCAGGGTACACGCGACAAATATAGATTCCAAATGGAAAAAGAATGATAAAAAGAAAATAAGAGAAAATAAAAATGAGACTACAGTGATGAGAATGGCATGACAGAGCATTGGAAATAAAAAGTTGCATTTAAACCAATTAATTGAATAAAATTAATAATCAGTCATTTTCATTAGATTCAGAAAGTTACTAAGCAGCTGACGAGATTCGAACCCATCGCATCAGGTTTGTACTCAAACCAGCGCGCTACACCATTATACTGCACTATTTCGTTATATTGTTATACTGATGACCAAGTAGCAACAATGAATTGCTGCCTTCAAATGGTTCGGCTTCATGCAATGTCGTACGGAGCTTATCTAATGTCAGGAAATCTCTGTGATGCTGAATGGCGTCTTGTGGGAAAGGATCCAGTAGAGTTTGATTAGTGCTGTGTATGAAACGTGTGTATTTCGTCAGTTCTGTTTTGTGTGTGTTGTGTGTGTGTCTGTGTTTTTGATTTCTTCGTGTGATGAAACGCTAAATAAAAGAACCACATCCGGGATTCGGGATGGAAACACATCAAGAAAAAAGCCAGACAAGGAACAGGAAAGGCGAACAATTCGAGCGTGACGTTGAGCGCTCTTATCAGAAGAAGACAGCTCCAGTGCACGGAGTGCCAACTATCAAGTAATTGTAATGGGACTGTAGATACATGTGCAGTTTAATCAGATATTTGCCTCTGTGCTTAACAGAGATCAGGTGTCTATCTGTTCCGCCTTCAGAAAGTCCATGATCATTATTTTCTTGGTCTACCAAAGTCTCTGTTTCCTTCGAGGCTATAACCAACAGTTTCTTCAGTTGTTTTGATGTTTCGTACTGTTCGCATTCTGCTATACTCTTTCTCTGTATTGAGTAATTTTCTCAACAACAGCACATACATTCCCCTCTTCACGTACGTCAGCATTTCTAATCAGATCCCTTCTTAAGCGTCCCGTATCTCTTCCCAACAATCTAATTTCTGCTAGGTGTGTTTTGTTGTCAAGTATCCTTTCCTTCATCCAACTCTGGCTTCTATATAACAATGTTGTTGTCGGCAGTCTCACGTCATTTTCTTGTCTTTCTGAGTCTGTTTCTAGAGTTAGATCTTGTGTATCCGCGAGTGTTGTGTACTGGTGAATCTGGTAAAGCAAGCAAACAAAAAATGCATACTGACACCGACTAACAGCCCTATCATCCCCTGCCAATGGCGTCATTGGATGTGTTAGAGATGAGCTAGTGTTCAGCACACCGTTCTTCGGACGTTATTGCATTCGTGGCCTTCGAGCCGTTAATTCTCAATCAGGTAGCTCCTAGTTTGCATCACGAGCCAGACAAACTGACCATTGTGCTACTGAAGTGGACAGTAAATCCTGAAACCGTAATAAAAAGGAAATTTCTTTAGTTATTGCCCTTACAGAAATAATCAGTGTCTGCAGCTGACCCACAAAACCATATTTTACTTGTATAAAAAGTGCATTCACTGTGAAAGTGTACAATTTGGCCTCTAGTTTTACCGTCAGTGCAGTTACATCTTTGGGTGTGGGGATCTGCTCTGCTCAACATGCACTGCATTACGTTTCCTACGAGGGGCATTCAATAGGTAATGCAAATACGTTTCTTTCTCGGCTAATTTCAGTTGAAAAAATGCAGTATTTGCTGTGGGACATCGTGGAATATTCCCGCTTCTGACTCTATAGATACTCGAGGGTCCGATAGGTCGTGGCGCTACACGTAGTCTTCAAAATGGCATCTATAACGGAGGTGCATTCCAAGCAGAGAGCTGTCATCGAGTTTCTTTTGGCGGAAAACTAGAGCACTGCACATATTCATCAACGCTTGCCCAATGGCTACGGAGATCTGACAGTGAACAAACGCACCGTGAATCGCTCGGCAAGGCATGTGCCATCATCGCCAAAAGTTGACACAAACGTGTCCGATCTCCCGCCTGCTGTCTGGCCAAACACAGCTGTGACTCGGGCATCGTTGGAACGTGCGGACACTCTCATTCGATGTGATCGACAGATCACAATCAAACACTTCGCTGCACGACTGAATGTTTCTGTTGGTAGTACTGACACACTAGTCCACCAGTTGCGGTACGCAAAGGCGTGTGCCCGCTGGGTTTCTTGCCGCATAAAAGAAGACCAAAAAGAACAACGAAGGACCATCTGTGCGGAATTTCTTGCGCGTTACGAGGCTGATCGTGACAATTTTTTGTCGAGCGTCGTACAGTCGATGAAAACTAGGTTTATCACTTCGCACAGGACGCAAAACGGCAACCCATGAAGTGGTGCCACACCACCTCTCCTTCGAGGATGAAGCTAGAAGCCGCGTTCTCAACCGGGGAAGTCATGGCGTCGGCGTCGGCCTTTTCGTCCTCGAAGGGTTTATTCAGTTTGACGTCCTCCATCATGGTGCAACGATCATCTAGAAAGTGTAGCCGCGCGATTAGCCGGGCGGCCTGAGGCGCTGCGGTCCTGAACTGTGCGGCTGATCCCGGCGGAGGTTCGAGTACTCCCTCGGGCATGGATGTGTGTGTGTTTGTCCTTAGGATAATTTAGGTTAAGTAGTGTGTAAGCTTACGGACCGATGACCTTAGCAGTTAAGGCCCATAAGATTTCACACATATTTGAACATTTTTTCGAAAGTGTATTGTGCTACCGCAGGAAATTGAAGAAATGATTTCAACGTATTCGCGGTCACAAAAATGCAAACGATCTCCTCCTTGTCCATGACAAGGCAAGACCTCACACAAGCCTGCTTACCCTAGAAGCGCTCACAAAACTTCGTTGGACTGTTCTTCTTCATCCTCCGTAGAACATGGATTTCACACCTTCCGTCCGTTTGGCCCAATGAAGGAGCACTTCGTGGGAAGCAGAACGTGGATGACGGGGAGGCTAGAAATGCAGCAGAACGTTGGTTCCAACGTCGACTAGTAGAGTGGTACCCTTCGGGCATACAGGCCCTGCCAGTAAGGTATCGTAACGCTGTCACACTGAACGGAGATTATGTTGAGAAATGGAGATTTGTAGTCAGAAGAGTGGGGAATAATATGGGGTTTTGGAATCCTGAATAAACCAACCTACTTTCTGAAAAAAATCGCAGTATGTCCCTTTTGTCTAAGAGTTTTTGTAAATGTAGGCTTATCTAAAGTGGATATGATTTTTGCTGCGTATAGAATCCGTCGAAACAATTTTCACTTTGGGATTTTGCAAGATTACTCTTTTCCTTTAGTATATCTGTATGTTATCATAAAGGAGATACCTGTGAAACTATTCCGTATTCGGTGTGTGCTGAACCTTTCCTGCCGTGCGGTAGTGGGTTATACAATGTAAGATACGTATTTTCTCTAGCCATGTCTGCCCTTTAAGGTATTTTGTACAGCTTCTGTCCCGTGCACAGTGTTTCTTCTGCAGTCTTAAATTGTCAGATTACCAGCGAAGGCTGAACATTCTGGCTAACACTGCGGTCACAATTGAAACGTCCCCTTAGAACAATTTATACACGACTGTGCTTAACCTGGCACACAATAATTTTAGCGCAACGCAATCTGACATCCCTGCAAAAGAATGGCCCTGAGTAACATTAAACTATACCTTTCAGAAATCACTTACCTCACAAAAATCTTCGTTACTCGAACTACTGCAATACAGCGAGCGCCACTACTGCCAGCTAAATAAAAGATTCAAACTACGGAAGGCACTAACTACTGATAGGGATAGTTAGCAAATGAAAGATATTAATAGAGAACAAACAATGTATTTACCTTAATATTCATAATTGACATCCAGTCTTACAGATTATCAAAACTCCGCCATCTCTCTCCCCACATCCACCACTGCTGGCGGCTCACCTCCAACTGCGCAATGCTACGCGCTGTTCACATCCAGCTATAGCAGTTCATGACAACAATGGCAGACAACAATGCAAACTAGCCACATACTGCACACAGCACAGCCAGTGATTTTCATATAGAGCGCTACGTGGCATTACCCATATAAAAATCTAAACAGCCTACTTACATAGCCCCCATGCTCCCCACAAAAAATTTTACAAATGGTGTTGGGCACTGGCCAATACAGATTTGAAAAAATTTTTCATAATTACAATCACAAAGATATCAAATGCACACACTGATTAATACAAAGTTGGTCAAAAGCTAAAATTTTCTCACAGTCCATAAAGACAGTCCAGATTGTTCATCACAATAGTAATTACAGTTTTTTTTTTACAAAGTCTCATTAGTAAAAAAAATTGCACACAGAAGTAGTGGATTTCCATGCAGTCTTGAAGAAGTAGTGTTGTCCTTCCAACGGAAAGACAGTGCTGACTCTTGACATGCTGACAGGGAATGGGCCACAACAGAGCAAACCCACAGTAATTTTAGCGCAACGCGATCTGACATCCCTGCAAAAGAATGGCCCTGAGTAACATTAAACTATACCTTTCAGAAATCACTTACCTCACAAAAATCTTCGTTACTCGAACTACTGCAATACAGCGAGCGCCACTACTGCCAGCTAAATAAAAGATTCAAACTACTGAAGGCACTAACTACTGATAGGGATAGTTAGCAAATGAAAGATATTAATAGAGAACAAACACTGTATTTACCTCAATATTCATAATATATACAGCAGTTCATGACATTTTTCAAAACTCCGCCATCTCTCTCCCCACATCCACCACTGCTGGCGGCTCACCTCCAACTGCGCAACGCTACGCGCTGTTCACATCCAGCTATAGCAGTTCATGACAACAATGGCAGACAACAATGCAAACTAGCCACATACTGCACACAGCACACCCAGTGATTTTCATATAGAGCGCTACGTGGCATTACCCATATAAAAATCTAAACAGCCTACTTACACAATTTCCAATGTTTAAAACCTTTGATTTTTACCAATTCTTTGAAAGCGCTGTTTTGCTATATGCACTCATGATCAGAAGAAAAAAGAACACCTTGAATGACTAGAGACAGGGCGTTCATATTCACGTGACATGTACATTAGTATGTTCTGCAGAAATGATTAGCATTTCAGTCACCTCGGTTCAGCATGTGTCATGCTGCCTAGTAGGCATAGGGTCCGCCATGTGCCCTAATAACGTTTTCCATGCGCTATAGCAGAGTCTGTGGCAGAGCCAACCATGCTGCATTCACCTGGTTCCACAGTTTGTCTGTGGTGATTGGCAGGGGGTCACAGCACTGCAACCGTCATTTCATCATATCCCACATATTTTCGATTGGCGACAATCTGGTGACTTGGCGGGCCAGGACAAAAGGCTGACATCCTGTGACAGTGTTCGTGCAGCAACATGTTGTCGTGCATTGTCTTGCTGAAAAATGGCGTCAGAGGTGGTGTGCAGAAAGGGTATGATTATGGGTCACAGGACGTCATTCACGTAGGTCACACTGGTCACACTGGTCACCATACCATAAGACCTTGATTTGGCCCTGTATGTCTTGTGCGGATGTAGTCACTGTGATACCGCCCCCCCCCCCCTTGTTTGTGGCGAATCGACATGCGGTCATCATTTTCAAACATACAGAACCTACATTCGTCCGAAAACACTCTCCGTTGCTGTCAAACCTGTTTCTGCACATTCTCCAAAGGTAGATGGAGGAGTGGAAGACACGCACGGTAATCCATGCCGTAATAAACGTCGACGGATTGTGACCCCTGATACTACCATGTGTTACGCTGTTCCAGTGTTCCGCCAGAGCCGAAGAAGACGCCAATTTGTCCTGCAATGTCATTCGGATGAAGCGTCAACCTTATCATGGGGTGATCTAGGAGATGACACCTGTCTCATTTCGTCGTGTTCTAAGTCGTTTCGTGAACCATTCTGCACACATCATTTGCTCTACCTAAACACTTAGTACCCCACGAGCAGCAGTTTCCCGGGTGGGCGCATGACATTCTCTCATGCCACTAACGCACCCTCTCTAAAGTCACTGATTTGACGGTACGGTTCACGCACACGTCTGCGAAGCATCCCGCAAGTCTGCTCAAGTCACGCTGATCCCTTACTTTCGCTTTACAGCGACAACGAGAGTCACAGGGACACTTTAACGGTAGGTTCAAAATGGTTCAAGTGGCTCTCAAAACTATGGAACTTAACATCTGAGGTCATCAGTCCCGTAGAACTTAGAACTACTTAAACCTAACTAACCTAAGGACATCACACACATCCATGCCCGAAGCAGGATTCGAACCTGCGACCGTAGCGGTCGTGCAACGGTAGGTGGTGTTGCACTGCGATATCGATGTTGACCTTGAATCGACTGGCCTACATTGTTCAAATTGTAATCATTTCTGCAGAACATGCTAATGTACAAGTCCTATGAATATGAATGTCTTGTCCCTAGTCGTTCAAGGTTTCTGCTTTTTCCGAACATGAATGTACTTAGAGAAGAAAATTTCAAAGCATATGATTCAAATTACAAAGAATTAGCAGGTGTCAGTAATTAATTTACGCATTTCTGTCTTGTATATCTATACCGAAATTACAACAGTGCGATGGGAAATGGAATACCTCTATCTTTTTCAGCTGAAGACACTGAACCCGAGTGCAGAACTGAGTTAAGTATTAAGGCAAAGACCGTAAACTTTGCAAAATCTTACGTTTAGTGCCTGCTCTTCACTCAGGTTTCCCTTATCTGCTATGCAACGTAGTAGCATGGTTGTCAGCTTATCTGTAGTAAGAGTACATGCACTCCGTCGTCATGAACTGGGGAGCACTCCGTGCTGCCGTACCGTAACAAACTTTGCTCTTTAATGCAGTACACGGAACTCTTAAAAGAAACATGAAGGAAGTACTTACCTCGCTAAGTACCTCGCTGCAGCTCCAACTTTTCAGTTTAGTTTTAGAGTTCTCGTGTAAGACTTTCGTAACAGTCTTCCTTTATTCCAGGTATCCGCGGAAAGTCATAAGCACAGTGCCTGTCTGGCAAAACTGACTGTGGGGAAGAACCTCCTACGGTAAGATCCTAATTATCTCGCAGACAAATTTTATGACAGCATATTAGAAAATATATTCGTGTTTCACTATTTTTCACATATCAATTCGTCTGAGCAGAGAGAAGGAATGGTGCGCTGTGGGAGTAATTCAGTCAGTGTTTATATTAGGAAGTATTGTACAAAATTTGTAAGTAGCCGACGCTTAGAGGATTAAAATGCATATTGCTAAAAGGCCTTCATATATTATTAGTAAGTGTATTTCATCACCAATATTATGCATTTGATAATAATATTAGGAAGTATTGTACAAAATTTGTAAGTAGGCGACGCTTAGAGGATTAAAATGCATATTGCTAAAAGGCCTTCATATATTATTCGTAAGTGTATTTCATCACCAATATTATGCATTTGATAATAGCCTAAAGCCGAAACTGGCAGAAATTAATTTGTTTGTTAAAAGAATAAAACTGGCAGCCTACAGTGGTTAAAATGGTTTCATCATTTAGACCCATACATGGAAGAATTTTATAAGCTGTCGACTGAAGATAATTGAGACCAAGTAAAAGATTTTTCGTAACAAAAATAGGACGTTTTGTTGCAGTAGACAAGTAACTGTATAGAACTATACACGTATGTCAAGTAAGTATTAATATTCCTTATATTCTCGCTTGCAATTTAAGGTATTACTTCAGTTCATTTTTTGGACTTGCATTTACTTTTTTGTGTTTGTCTGTAACGCTACCTCTTGGAGACCAGTAGTCTAGAGAAAGAGCACTGCAACCGTGGCCGAAATGTCGGTTTTATTCATCCAGTGTCAAAAGTTTTACAAAACGATGCTGCTCCACACTAGAAAAACATTTAATGTCACCTGATTCTGCCCACGGAAGCCTATGCACTTGCATTCTAATCCTTATTAGTTCTCACCTATTACTTTAAACCAGGTCCAAATTTTTAAAAAATATTTAAAGTTCAAGGATAAGATATAATCACTCTGAGATTTGCCGACGACACTGGAATTCTGTCAGCGGTGGCGAAGAATTGGGAGAGCAATTACTTGGAATGGACAATGTTTTGAAAGGAGGCATAAGTTGATCATAAACAAAACAATGGTAATGGAATGAAATAGAATTAAATCAGTCGATGGTGAGAAAATTTTATTAGGCATTGTAAAACTAATAGGTGAGTTTTGCTATTCGGGGAGGAAAATAACTGATTATAGCCAACACAGAGAGATGTAAAATGCAGACTCGCAATAGTAAGAAAAGCATTGGTGCAAATGAGGATTTTATTAACATCTAGTATATGTTTGTTGGGAAGTCTTTCCTGCAAGTATTTGAGGGGAGTGTGACCTAGCAAAGAAGTGACAAGTGGACATAAGTAGTTCATTAAAGAGAGAAAGTGAGCTTTCTAAGGGGGAACGTTCATTGACCGAAAATTTCAATTTTCAGTTTATTTGTTATTTATTAGTAGAACTCATGGACAACTTCCCAAAGTTTCAGTGATGAAATTGGGTCAGAAGTGCCTGAAAAATAATTAAATCTGTGACGTGACCTTCTTGCCACGGCCACTTTTGGAAGCAACACTTCAATACTACCTCGGTGAACAACGATTCCATGGATTACTTTCAAGTAAATTTACACGGGGGAAGGGGAAAGGGGGGGGTGATATCTACGCTTTGATTTTGTACATGATCTGAGACTGTGTTCTGTGTCTTAGAAACAATAACAAACCAGCTGCTTTGTTTATGAGAAAACAATTTCTTTTTTGCCTTGTGCTACTGACGGAGATTTACGCAAGAGTTCGATTCTTTCATCATCCAATAACTCTACAGTCGTAAAGAGTGTACAGGAAACTGGATAAACCTCGCTTGCAGAAGGTAGCGAATGCTGCCAACAAATGAACATCCCATTCATCATCTGTGCAATTAATCATCTCTGCCACAATACCTGGTGTGTATATGTACAAGCTCTAAGGGACATTCACGAGGAGTGACTTCAGTATTGTATCCTGCATGATGTCAAGCCCACTTAAAGATTTCTGGCCAATCCTGAACTTCTAAAAAAGTCTGTTAATGGCAAAACCCAGAATACAAATGAGCCTCTAAATTCACTCATAAGGCAACAATGCCCTAAAACCCCATTTCCATTTGCTACACTTGTCGGCATTGTAGCTTGCGATGCAACTGGAAGCGTGAAGGAATTACAGAGGGTGGCCTTTAAAATAGGACATTTCACTCAAGACATCTTGAGAAAAATAGATTTACAGCGCCTCTCTGCAGCTGCAAAATCAGTTCAAGACCTGGTAAAAGAAAAAAAGCATAAAACAAGAAACGAGAAGAAAGCCTTTGAAGGGAAAGAGAACACTGAGAACAAATCTGGGATCTGCTGAAGATTAAACTTGAAATTGCATTTCCTGAAAATTATGTTTTTTAAAGTTTTTACATTTTTCGCAGAATCTATGAAGTCTAGAATTACGAAATTTCGTTCAGCTATTTTTGTAAGACCAGGAAATGTAGTCTCAAGGCTAAATTTTGAAATTCTGAGTGAGAGCTGAAATATGAGGCAAAGTGCTTGGAATTGTGCAAAAAATTATATTATTCTTACATAATTATAACTAAAAAATTAAGTTTCCTGTTCGATACATTCAAAAACCATCGTGAGAGAAGCTTATAATGTGTAAAGAGATTAAACAGAGAAAACTTTGTAGAAAGCTCTTAAATTTCATAAAAAAGTTAAATATGTGAAAGCCATGGAAATTAACATAAATGTGTAAATAGTGTGTATATTATGGTACAAAATTTCATTGCCTTCAAAAGTGTGGATTTGCTGCATCTTGTAAATAGCAATTTTTTATGAACGTTCCCACTTAAATTTGGTACTAAAGAAGAATGCTGAAGTTTAGAGGGGTTGATCGAATAATTAATGAGGAGGTACTAAATCGAACTACGGAAAAAGATTTGAGGCAAAATTTGAGTAAAAGGGGGGATCGTTTGATAGGTCACATCCTGAGGCATAAAACAACAGTTAGTTTGGTAATGGAGGGAATTGTGGGGCTAAAATTGTAGAGGGAGACGTAGGTTTGAACGCAATAACGAGGTTCAGATGGATGCAGTTGGCAGTAGGTGAAGTTCGGTTAGTAAGGGTCGGCTGGAAGCATTGGCCCCTTGGTGTTCCTCAGGTTTGCCGCAAAACCGCAACACGTGCAGCGCTTTGAATAAAGACAGACATTCCACCACCATTTGCTAGAACTTAAGTAATGTAGCTGTTAAGTTGGCGTTACAAGTAAATTTTATTTATTTTTGTGTATCAAATCTGGTGAAAGGTGAAATTTTCAACATCGATTTACGTCTTTAAAGGCAAAAAGTGATATTACCATTATGATGTTAGTCTAATGTAGATTATATTTTAACAATGAAGTTCCGCTGGCCAAGCTGACTTCTTACTGCTATGTTTTAAATCTGCAGTGTCAGTCAGGTATCACGAACCATACCAAAGTCGAATGGTTTCGGTGACATCAGTTCTTTTTTTGTGTTTTTGTTTTTTTTTGTTTTTGTTTTTAGGGCACCTTCCCAAGTGTGAAGCACATGAGAGTCGATGCTACTGGATCGAAACTGGAGTGCAACAAGCAGAAAATGGATGGATGGAGAAATGATGTAAAGGGCAACTGCCGATCGTTCTAATTTTCTTGGGACTATATTGCAAAAAATGGTTCAAATGGCTTTGAGCACTATGGGACTTAACATCTGTGGTCATCAGTCCCCTAGAACTTAGAACTACTTAAACCTAACTAACCTAAGGACATCACACACATCCATGCCCGAGGCAGGATTCGAACCTGCGACCGTAGCAGTCGCGCGGTCGGACTATATTGCAAAGCAGATTAAAATCATTATGGGGAATCAGCAGACATCTTATCTCATTTGGAATTTTCCAAATCAACAATTGAATAAAATTACGAAGAAAAGATTGTAGCACGTATGAGAGATTTAGATTCCGGTTACTGTTACTAGCTAAGATCGAGTTTCTATAGTTGGTTTACGATTTCTCAGAAAAATTTAAAGTTACCCCACAGATATGACACGGAAAATAAATTGGCAACTAAAAATTCTGTCAATACGTTGTGACAAAGCTCTCAGAACTGTCTCACAGAAAATCTCAGTTGACAAATTTAACGCCTTGTGTCAGGTTCAGTTGATCAGAAGTTGAAAGGCTTTTAAAGAAGTGTTTTTCAATAGAGTCGTACTTTCGATATATACACTGAATTAATTTGTTTGTGTAATACAGAAACATGTTTTTATTGAAAAATTATGTGTTATATGAAGGGCTTATTTCAATAGTGGTACAAGTCCACTTTTGTTCATTCTGAGATACAGAGTCCTAAAGTTAAATGAGCGCTGAAAAATCCTGTAGTTGAGATACCAGAAATATTCAAGCATATTGCTTCTTGCTAGAAATGAACCTTTCTTTCTGTTTGTTTGGACCATTAATGTCAGAAGCGTTATAGACCGAAAAGTGGAGGTAATGGGCTTGTACCACTATTGAAATAAGCCCTTCATATATCATATTGCCCAACTGTTTCCTCAACATATCGGATTGTAAGTTTTAGAAAATCTTTCCTTGCTGTGTGATGTTTCGTTCAGTAATCTTTTTTTCACTATTTACGCCGAAAAAAATGTCAAGAAAGGTTTTATGCATTTACACCTTATTTCAGAACAACTACGAGAAATTTATAGCAATTTTGTCTTAAGTGGCCCTTGCTAGCCGCCGCTCCCCTACCTGTTCGGAGATTAAGAGGCTTGCTCGGGATACACTATCGTGGAAAGCTGCATCAAACCAGTCCTCCGATTAACGAGCGCAACAACAATGACCACAACGACGATGACGACGTGTTGACTATATTAGCCTCTCTCAAAATACAGTCAATGTTTCTCCATTTTGGTTAAACATTAATCAGTGATTTGAAACTCCGACGAGTATTTTTCATGTAGTAAATTAGTAGACCTTATGCAATAACTCTGAGATTGGAGTTATTAGGTCTGTCATGATATTTTCATATTATTTAATAGTATATTAAATCGTGCCACATAATTAAGCCACGTACATTGTAGAGGATTTTCAAATATAAGTGAAACTATTCCAGGCTGTGGAACACAAGTGTTAAGGTTTCATAAATATAATATTCTCATTTGTATAATACTCACTTACTTGCCGGCCGCGGTGGTCTCGCGGTTAAGGCGCTCAGTCCGGAACCGCGCGACTGCTACGGTCGCAGGTTCGAATCCTGCCTCGGGCACGGATGTGTGTGATGTCCTTAGGTTAGTTAGGTTTAAGTAGTTCTAAGTTCTAGGGGACTGATGACCACAGATGTTAAGTCCCATAGTGCTCAGAGCCATTTGAACCATTTTGAACTCACTTACTTGCTGTTTTGTTTACGTGATGTTTCACTATTAGCAGTGAATTTCTCCTCCCTTTTTCCGCCAGTTAATAATTAAATGTTAGACGAAAATACATATAATTTGGAATTGCGCTCAGCGCTTTCAAAAAGTTTCAACAAAAAATGTATAACTTAAAGGCCAGCCTGAAGATGAACATGAAGAAGTGTTAGTACTCGACTGTTGGAACGGAAAATGTAAACAATTTAGCCGGCAGCGGTGCCGAGCGGTGTAGGCTTTTCAGTCCGGAACCGCGCGACTGTTACGGTCGCAGGTTCGAATCCTGCCTTAGGCATGGATGTGTGTGATGTCCTTAGGTTAGTAAGGTTTAAGTAGTTATAAGTTTTAGAGGACTGATGACCTCAGATGTGTTAAGTCCCATAGTGCTCAGAGCCATTTGAACTATTTTCTGTAAATAATTTGTAGATGGAGATGTAACAATAGGTGTGGAACAGGCAAACAGTCTAGGGGTATTATTTAATAAACAGGGTATAAACAGTGATGAAATCACTGCTAGTAGTAATAATGAACAAGCTGTAACAAGGGTAATAAATAATGTTCTGTGAAAAAAAAGAACAATGAGGAGGAGAATGTAATACAAGCTGTACTATTTAGGACAGAATTAGAAATGATGTAATCCGACAATGGATGAAAATGGATAGGGATACTTGTGATAACATAACAGCTGATGTTCTTTGGCCATGTGAATACGCTGAATGAAGACGGGATACCAAGGATATTACGATGGACACCATCCCAGTCGAAGTAAAATGTTGTGG